>NC_143030.1:55537398-55774898 GCF_057628025.1 Oncorhynchus mykiss
ATACTTCTGGCAATGATCTATGAACAGTAAGCTCATTTGTCTTTTTCTAATGTAATCTGCTGTCATTTACGTCACTCAGAAAACAGGGTTCCAAAAGGGTTCTTTGGCTGTCCCCATAGGAGAACCCTTTTTGGTTCCAGGTAAAATCCTTTTTGGTTCCAAGTAGAACTCTTTTGGGTTACATGGGGTTCATGACTTAATGACAAGGAGCTTCTTTGAAGAGATAAACAGTCAAAGAGTTGTGCACCTAAGCACCTGCCGTCCCATTCCCTATTATCTCCTCTAGGCTGAAGATTAAGTGTGCAGTGACCATAACAGATGTGGAGCTTTCAGTAATTGAGTTGCATTGCGGCCTAAATGAAAGAATTGATTGGCCCCCACGTCTTGACATTTGAAATGAGCACCCACGCTTCTGTCACTGATCAACTTCTAAGACCATTTCTCTCTCTACACACACACACACACACACACACACAGAGCATATTACATACACTCTTAGAAAAAAGGGTTCCAAAAGGGTCTTTGGCTGTCCCCATTGGAGGACACTTTTTGGTTCCAAGTAGAACTCTTTTTTTGTTCCAGGCGAAACTCTTTTGGGTTCCATGTAGAACCCTCTGTAAATGGTTCTACATGGAACCAAAAAGGGTTCTTCAAAGGGTTCTCCTATGGGGACAGCCAAAGAACCCTTTTAGGTTCTAGATATGTCACGGATCCCCCTGGCACTGATGCTCATTCTGTTCACCAGTTCCGGAGGTCTACTTCACCGGCTTTCTAGGCTTCACTGAACGGGATTCGTTATCATCAACCCCGGACTGTCTTGTCTGATTACACACACCTGGTTCCCATTTCCTCTGATTAGTATGTTATATATGTTCCCTCTGTCTTTGTCGGTTATTGTTCCCATGTCCATTGGTCGTGTGAGTGCCTATGCATTGGTGCAGCTGTTATGCTGCTTGCTTTATAAATTGTGTACTATGGGTATCGTCCAAATCCTTTATACCAGATTTTTTTTCTAAGAGTGTAGGCTACCCATTGCATAAACATGACCTTACTGATGTAAAACTGCACAGTCCTGACATATAGCTCACTCACACGCAATACAGTTTCACTTTGCAATTTACAGCCATTGTTTAGGAAATAAAGTAATTATACCCTATTTCTTATTGTTAGGTGCTGGTCATGAAGTCACTTCATAAAGGGTTCAAAGACACTCCATGTATTACTTTCTTTGTCCACACTGAGCTTTGAAATTGAGGGACTTATCACTAGACTTGGGCGCTATCCAGATTGTCATATGTTCCTTCTGACCTTGTGCCATATTCAGTAATACTGGCACTGAACACAAGGGAAGCTATTTTCAAACCCCACTGAGCCTTTGTAATCCGATAGAGAATGAGAATGATAATGATAACGAAATGATAACGGAATGATAACGAAATGCTCACGAGCACTACATGTTATACAGTCTCTAACCTGAAGTATTTGCAGGACAGACATCCCAGATCAAAGTTATACAAGTAACAAAAAGGCTACTTACAGTTTGTTGCATGCACAAAACAAATATTAGACAGCAAGGCTCTTGATCCAGGAGATGATTCTCTGCTGTTACCAAGCGCAACTTGATTTTGTAAGAAGCTAACCACTTAGCTAGATAACTAAAGAGCTAATAAATTAGCTAAATTATCTGACAGGTAAAATGTAGAACGCGATCTTCGGTATTTCCTAATGTATTGCACAAGTTGACTGCAGGTATTTACTTAAAGGGATACTTAGGTATTTTGCCAATGAGGCCCTTTATCTACTTCCCCAGAGTCAGATGAACTCGTGGATACCATTTTTATGTCTCTGTGTCCAGTATGAAGAAAGTAATGACAATTTTTTTTGTGTTTCATTATTACATTTTTTACCCCTATTTCTCCCCAATTTCATGATATCCAATTGGTAGTTAGTCTTGTACTATCGCTGCAACTCCCATACAGACTTGGGAGAGCTGTGCGTCCTCCAAAACACGACCCCGCCAAGCCGCACTGCTTCTTGACACCCTCCCCTAACCCGGACGACTTTGGGCCAATTATGTGCCACCTCATGGGTCTCCCAGTCGCAGACGGCTGCGACACAGCCTGGGATCTAATCCGTATGAAGTTAGTTTCTCAAGCAAATTCTAACTAGCCTTAGCACAATGACTGGAAGTCTATGGGTATCTGCGAATCCTGTAGTAGCCTTTAAAAAGTAGCTACAAATATTAAAATGAATAAAAAACTACTTTGTTGTATCAACGGTATTGACGGTAATGAAAAACCATCCAGTGGCTATTTCCAAAAACCCTGGTATAGGTATATACGGTATACCACCCAAGCCTACTTATCATGCCGCGTATCACATTAGTCCTCTCAATAGCCTGTTTATATAATTTTTGGATTGCCTCTGCTTATGCACAGATAGGTTTGCCTGTCGCTAAAGTTGAGAGAAGTCTTCCGTCTGAGCCTTTCAAGAGTTAAATTCAGAGACCCGCTAGCAGACAGACAGCTGGCTGAGGGAAATGTTCATCTTAACTTCCTTGATGCTTTGGTGACTAATACCACATTATCCATCAGCTGTTTACAAGTGTGGAGCAATTAAAAGACTGAATTAAAACCCTATTTTGTTACTTCTTAATTAAGGTTTTCCTGGATGTGTTAAACTTTAATCTTAGCCTGCCTTGTGCCATTTCACTAATCCCACCATCTCATTAGCTTTATCCCTTGTTTTTTAATCACACGTCCATTCTAGCTAGAGAAATGGTACTCAAATCTGGATCAAAGTACTGAAAGATTTAGAGATGTCTGTAATCTTGTCTAATGTCCATTGGTGGCACTCATGGTTTCCTGTCTTTATGCTATAGCGTAGCCGATGTGGAATAACTACTCAGTTAGCGATGCGCTAATCTTGTGCAAGTGATGTCATCCGCCCTGAGACCGAGAAGTATTGTTTCCACAGACCTAGAAATGCTTTTGTAGGTCAGTGGTATTGATGGTGCTTCTTTGGGTTGCGAATGTTGCGTGTTCGTGCCCAGCTTGGGGCAGACAGGGATGGAAGCTATACTGTTACACTAACACCATGATACACATGTGGTTTGACTTACAGATATAGAAGGAGTAATATTTGTTTACATGTTTAACTTAAGTATTCCACAACATAGTAGGGCTGACCACATTTAATCGATGGGTCGATTGTTTAGTCGACAGCCTGTTAGCCGAACAATAGCAGAAAAATATACAGTATCAGTCAAAAGTTTGGACACACCTACTCATTCAAGGGTTTTTCTTTATTTTTTACAATTTTCTACATTGCAGAATAATAGTGAAGACATCAAAACTATGAAATAACACACAGGGAATCATGTAGTAACAAAAAAAGTGTTAAACAAATCAAAATATATTTTATATTTGAGATTCTCCAAAGTAGCCACCCTTTGCCTTGATGATAGCGTTGCACACTCTTGGCATTCTCTCAACCAGCTTCATGACGAATGCTTTTCCAACAGTCTTGAAGGAGTTCCTGTTGGCAGCTTTTCCTTCACTCTGCAGTCCAACTCATCCCAAACCATCTCAATTGGGTTGAGGTCGGGTGATTGTGGAGGCCAAGTCATCTGATGCCTCACTCCATCATACTCCTTCTTGGTTAAATAGCCCTTACACAGCCTGGAGGTGTGTTTTGGGTCATTGTCCTGTTGAAAAACAAATGATAGCCCCACTACAGCAAACCAGAAGTGTGCCTTGAATTCTAAATAAATCACTCACAGTCACCAGCAAAGCACCTCCACACCATCACACCTCCTGCTCCATGCGTCATGGTGGGAATCACACATGTGGAGGTCATCCGTTCACCTACTTTGCGTCTCACCGTGTCGGCAGTTGGAACCAAAAATCTCAGATTTGGACTCATCAGACCAAAGGACAGATTTCAACCGGTCTAATGTCCATTGCTTGTGTTTCTTGGACTGAGCAAGTCTCTTCTTATTATTGGTGTCCTTTAGTAGTGGTTTCTTTGCAGCAATTCGACCATGAAGGCCTGGTTGACGTAGTCTCCTCTGACCACCTGATGTTGAGGTGTCTTTTACTTGCCCTCTGTGAAGCATTTATTTGGGCTGCAATCTGAGGTGCAGTTAACTCTAATGAACCTATCCTCTGCATCATAGTTAACTCTGGGTCTTCCTGTCCTCATGAGAGCCAGTTTCATCATAGCGCTTGATGGTTTTTGCGACTGCACTTGAAGAAACTTTCATAGTTCTTGAAGTTTTCTGGATTGACTGACCTTCATGTTTTAAAGTAATGATGGACTGTATTTTTTGGCTTATTTGAGCTGTTCTTGCCATAATATTGCCTTGGTCTTTTACCAAATAGTGCTATCTTCTGTATACCACCCCTATCTTGTCACAGCACAACTGATTGGCTCAAACCCATTAAGAAGGAAAGAAATTCCACAAATTAACTTTTAACAAGGCATACCTGTGGTTCTGAAACACATCAGTGCGCAGTTGATTTGGCACCTTTTCCTAGACCATGTTGCTATGTGCATAAAAGCAAAGTTAACCAGCATATTGGTGTTGAGAACAATGCGGCGGAGGCTGCAGCAGAATGAGGAGACGAGAACACAGCCCTTACCTTATTGGCTAAGAAAAGTGAGGAGAGAGGAATCCCCAATTTAATTAGGTCTATAATCAATAGCCTAACTGTTAAATGTGCTTGGCTTTATGAATCATCCATATACAGTGCCTTGCGAAAGTATTCGGCCCCCTTGAACCTTGCGACCTTTTGCCACATTTCAGGCTTCAAACATAAAGATATAAAACTGTATTTTTTTGTGAGGAATCAACAACAAGTGGGACACAATCATGAAGTGGAACAACATTTATTGGATATTTCAAACTTTTTTAACAAATCAAAAACTGAAAAATTGGGCGTGCAAAATTATTCAGCCCCTTTACTTTCAGTGCAGCAAACTCTCTCCAGAAGTTCAGTGAGGATCTCTGAATGATCCAGTGTTGACCTAAATGACTAATGATGATAAATACAATCCACCTGTGTGTAATCAAGTCTCCATATAAATGCACCTGCACTGTGATAGTCTCAGAGGTCCGTTAAAAGCGCAGAGAGCATTATGAAGAACAAGGAACACACCAGGCAGGTCCGAGATACTGTTGTGAAGAAGTTTAAAGCCGGATTTGGATACAAAAATACTTCCCAAGCTTTAAACATCACAAGGAGCACTGTGCAAGCGATAATATTGAAATGGAAGGAGTATCAGACCACTGCAAATCTACCAAGACCTGGCCGTCCCTCTAAACTTTCAGCTCATACAAGGAGAAGACTGATCAGAGATGCAGCCAAGAGGCCCATGATCACTCTGGATGAACTGCAGAGATCTACAGCTGAGGTGGGAGACTCTGTCCATAGGACAACAATCAGTCGTATATTGCACAAATCTGGCCTTTATGGAAGAGTGGCAAGAAGAAAGCCATTTCTTAAAGATATCCATAAAAAGTGTTGTTTAAAGTTTGCCACAAGCCACCTGGGAGACACACCAAACATGTGGAAGAAGGTGCTCTGGTCAGATGAAACCAAAATTGAACTTTTTGGCAACAATGCAAAACGTTATGTTTGGCGTAAAAGCAACACAGCTCATCACCCTGAACACACCATCCCCACTGTCAAACATGGTGGTGGCAGCATCATGGTTTGAGCCAAATACAGGACCATTCTGGAAGAAAACCTGATGGAGTCTGCAAAAGACCTGAGACTGGGACGGAGATTTGTCTTCCAACAAGACAATGATCCAAAACATAAAGCAAAATCTACAATGGAATGGTTCAAAAATAAACATATCCAGGTGTTAGAATGGCCAAGTCAAAGTCCAGAACTGAATCCAATCGAGAATCTGTGGAAAGGACTGAAAACTGCTGTTCACAAATGCTCTCCATCCAACCTCACTGAGCTCGAGCTGTTTTGCAAGGAGGAATGGGAAAAAATTTCAGTCTCTCGATGTGCAAAACTGATAGAGACATACCCCAAGCGACTTACAGCTGTAATCGCAGCAAAAGGTGGCGCTACAAAGTATTAACTTAAGGGGTCTGAATAATTTTGCACGCCCAATTCTTCAGTTTTTGATTTGTTAAAAAAGTTTGAAATATCCAATAAATGTCGTTCCACTTCATGATTGTGTCCCACTTGTTGTTGATTCTTCACAAAAAAATACAGTTTTATATCTTTATGTTTGTAGCCTGAAATGTGGCAAAAGGTCGCAAAGTTCAAGGGGGGCTAATACTTTCGCAAGGCACTGTATATCTATAGAAATAAGACAGATACTGCTTCTGTTGCCTGTTGATTGTCAAGTAAACAATTTCACACATTTAAAAAAAATCTTTGCTTTGCTTTAATAAAGGCTTTGCACTTTTTTTCCCCATTAGAACAGCTTCTTGTATTATTTATCATTTATTTAGTGTTGTTTACACTGTTCCAAATTGTCCGAAAAATTATATTTATAATAATAATAACACTCCTTGTCTTTTTCTCCTTCTTATTATTTTTTAACTATGATGATCATCAGTATCATAATAAGTAATGTCATTATCATTAGTAGGCTTAATTTACCAGCCTTGTGTAACCACCATTTATTACATTTTTTTAACCTTTATTTAACTAGGCAAGTCAGTTAAGAACAAATTCTTATTTTCAATGACGGCCTAGGAACAGTGGGTAGGCCTAAGTACATCCTCTTTAGTCTTACAACTGCAATTTAGGTATATATTAAGCCTATATTTCAACACTTATATAGGGTACTGGATCAATCAATCATTCATTCGTTCATGTCATCACACAGCATACGAGTCATTCATAATTGGAAATGCAGTCAAGCTTTTTCATTTTAAAATAAAATAAAGCGACCTTTGAATAATTTGCTTAAACATTAAATAAACCGTTCCATTCCGGAAATTGCATTCACGAATGATTGCGACTGTTTAGTCTTTGCTGTAATAAAGACTTGACAAAAAATCATTACAACAGACTCTCTGGTACGCTTGTAATTTATTTTGTGTTTACATTTTTCCAAACATTCAGAAAAATTATATTGTGATCTAACAGCACCTGTTTGGCACACATAATATACACGCAGCCCTTGCTCCTTACCTTACTTTTCTTGATCTCCAGTATTTTCCACAACTAGTAAGATTTATTCCACACATCTGACTTCCCCTTTAAATCAAATCAAATCAAATGTATTTATATAGCCCTTCGTACATCAGCTGATATCTCAAAGTGCTGTACAGAAACCCAGCCTAAAACCCCAAACAGCAAGCAATGCAGGTGTAGAAGCACGGTGGCTAGGAAAAACTCCCTAGAAAGGCCAAAACCTAGGAAGAAACCTAGAGAGGAACCAGGCTATGTGGGGTGGCCAGTCCTCTTCTGGCTGTGCCGGGTGGAGATTATGACAGAACATGGCCAAGATGTTCAAATGTTCATAAATGACCAGCATGGTCCAATAATAATAAGGCAAAACAGTTGAAACTGGAGCAGCAGCACGGCCAGGTGGACTGGGGACAGCAAGGAGTCATCATGTCAGGTAGTCCTGAGGCATGGTCCTAGGGCTCAGGTCCTCCGAGGGAGAGAAAGAAAGAGAGAATTAGAGAGAGCACACTTAAATTCACACAGGACACCGGATAGGACAGGAGAAGTACTCCAGATATAACACACTGACCCTAGCACCCCGACACAAACTACTGCAGCATAAATACTGGAGGCTGAGACAGGAGGGGTCAGGAGACACTGTGGCCCCATCCGATGATACCCCTGACAGGGCCAAACAGGAAGGATATAACCCCACCCACTTTGCCAAAGCACAGCCCCCACACCACTAGAGGGATATCTTCAACCACCAACTTACAATCCTGAGACAAGGCTGAGTATAGCCCACAAAGATCTCCGCCACGGCACAACCCAAGTGGGGGGCGCCAACCCAGACAGGATGACCACATCAGTGACTCAACCCACTCAGGTGACGCACCCCTCCCAGGGACGGTATGAGAGAGCCCCAGTAAGCCAGTGACTCAGCCCCTGTAATAGGGTTAGAGGCAGAGAATCCCAGTGGAAAGAGGGGAACCGGCCAGGCAGAGACAGCAAGGGCGGTTCGTTGCTCCAGAGCCTTTCCATTCACCTTCCCACTCCTGGGCCAGACTACACTCAATCATATGACCCACTGAAGAGATGAGTCTTCAGTAAAGACTTTTGAGACCGAGTTTGTGTCTCTGACATGGGTAGGCAGACTGTTCCATAAAAATGGAGCTCTATAGGAGAAAGCCCTGCCTCCAGCTGTTTGCTTAGAAATTCTAGGGACAATTAGGAGGCCTGCGTCTTGTGTACGTGTAGGTATGTACGGCAGGACCAAATCAGAGAGATAGGTAGGAGCAAGCCCATGTAATGCTTTGTAGGTTAGCAGTAAAACCTTGAAATCAGCCCTTGCTTTGACAGGAAGCCAGTGTAGGGAGGCTAGCACTGGAGTAATATGATCAAATTTTTTGGTTCATGAGCAACCAGTAGCCTAAACATTCCCCCTTTTTGGGTTTATTTGTCACGTTCTCTGCATCCATTTTGCTGTTACGGTGTTTGGAGTTTTTTATAACCAATTTATTAATGTGTTTATGATATGCTATAGGTCAGGCCACATTGGTCACATGATGCATTCTTTATGTTATGGAAAGATATCAAGATTTGAGGGAATATGGAATGTATTCCTAAACAAATTATGTATTTTGGGAAACAGATCTTTGCCGTCAGAAATGGCTGTGATAAACACTGTGGTGGTCGGACTCCCTCTAGTCATTTGTGTGTCTTACTGATTTAATCAAACAATGTGCTTAAAGCATCAGACAAGCTCAGTGAATATAGTTGATTTGATTAAAACTAGGGTTGCACGTTTTGGGGAATATTCAGAGGTGGAAACTTTCCGTGGGAATATATGGGAATTAACGGAAATATATGCAAATTAATATGAATACCATTTGAATGTAGATGTTTTTTGCATTACCATATCATATGGAGACATAAACATAAACCATTTACCTTATCATAAATAGACATAATTGCAAATGATTAAATCCTTCCAATAGAACTAAAAAAACGATTTAGTTACGAATTGAACTTTAATTAAATGAGTTGACTCTTCACATGGGATGATTTCACTGAACAACAAAAGAAAGGGAATATTGAATGATCCCCAATGATCCATCGCATCCCCCAAAAACGTTTTCAACATACATCTGTCAAATGATAGTCTAGAAACTAAAGCTTTGTTTGTCTTCCTCTCAGGCTTCCATGTCTTCTCCCTGGACCTCCTCAATGTCCACCTCTTGAACATCAGACTCTGAGGCCTCATCTTCACTGTCACTTTCCAACCTTGTCGAGGATGGCTCGTTGTCAGGCTCAAAAACCTCAAATTTGCCCAGATGGCCACCAATTTTTCAAACCTTGTATTGGTCAGCCTGTTGCGTGCTTTGGTGTGTGTGTTCCCAAACAAGGACTAGTTGCGCTCTGAGGTGGCTGATGTTGGTGGGATTTGGAGGATGATGGAGGCAACAGGGGAAACAACCTCAGATCCACAAAGTCCCTTCCACCAGGTGGCTGATGAGATATGTTGGCACGACTGCCATATTGCATCTCCATCCCAAAGCCCTTGCTTAGAAGTGCGCCAGACTGCCAAGAACCTTGCCCTCATCCAGGCCAAGGTGGCGAGACACGGTAGTGATAACACCATAGGCCTTGTTGATCTCTGCACCAGACAGGATGCTCTTGCCAGCATACTTGGGGTCCAACATGTATGCTGCGGCGTGTATGGGCTTCAGGCAGAAGTCTTCAAGCTTTTTGATGTATTTCAGAACTGCAGTTTCCTCTGCTTGGAGCAACAGTGAAGTGGGCAGGGCAGTACGGATTTATTCTCTTACATCTGCAAGCAGAGTCTGAACATCAGACAGGATGGCATTGTCTCCCTAAGTCCGTGCAATGGCTACTGCAATAGGTTTCAGGAGTTTCAGGCTGCTTACCACTCTCTTCCAAAATACATCATCCAGTAGGATCCTCTTGATGGGGCTGTCCATATCGGCAGACTGTGATATGGCCATTTCTTGGAGAGACTCCTTCCCCTCCAGGAGACTGTCAAACATGATGACAACACCACCCCAACGGGTGTTACTGGGCAGCTTTAATGTGGTGCTCTTATTCTTCTCACTTTGCTTGGTGAGGTAGATTGCTGCTATAACTTGATGACCATTCACACACCTAACTATTTCCTTGGCTCTCTTGTAGAGTGTATCCATTGTTTTCAGTGCCATGATGTCCTTGAGGAGCAGATTCAATGCATGGGCAGCACAGCCAATGGGTGTGATGTGTGAGTAGGACTCCTCCACTTTAGACCAAGCAGCCTTCATGTTTGCAGCGTTGTCTGTCACCAGTGCAAATACCTTCTGTGGTTCAAGGTCATTGATGACTGCCTTCAGCCCATCTGCAATGAAGAGACCAGTGTGTCTGTTGTCCCTTGTGTGTGTGCTCTTGTAGAATACTGGTTGACGGGTGGAGATGATGTAGTTAATTATTCCTTGCCCACGAACATTTGACCACCCATCAGAGATGATCAGTCAGCTTTCTCTATGATTTGCTTGACTTTCACTTGAACTCTGTTGAACTCTGCATCCAGCAAATGAGTAGATAAAGCATGTCTGGTTGGAGGGGTGTATGCTGGGCGAAGAACATTCAGATCCTTTCCAATACACATTGCCTGTGAGCATCAGGGGTGATCCAGTTGCATACACAGCTCTAGCAAGACATTCATCAGCATTCCTCTGACAACGTTCCTCTATTGAGTAAAAAAAAAAAAAACACTTCTGATTCCAGGAGGACCATGAGCTGTTCCTATCGATAAGGTGTCTGATTCATCATTTTCACCTCAAATAGAAGTAGAGGGACTTTTGTCCGAGGTTGCTTGTTGTGAGCGCTTAGGGAGCTTTATGCACTTTGCCAGATGATTCTGCATCTTTGTTGCATTCTTCACATATGATTTGTCACAGTATTTGCAAATGTACACAGCTTTTCCTTCTACATTAGCTGCAGTGAAATGTCTCCACACATCAGATAGTGCCAGTGGCATTTTCTCATAAAGATTAGAGAAAAAAAGAGATAAAAAAAAACTAAATACAATTCCATGTACATATAAATAGTTACGCAGTTAGATTAAGCAATTCCTTTGTAAGATAAATGTTTTTAAATTAAACCTGTATGGAAACAGGTGAATTGACACTCCTCAGTTAGCAGGCTCAAGCAAGCTAAAACCCACATGGGAGCAGGAATTGTTAACAAGTTAGAAATTATTTAAACACACTGCTGTAGGCTACTATTTACTAGTTAACAAAAAAATATGTAATATAAAATATACCCTTACCCAGTATTGTAATCAAAACTTACCAGAAAGCATATAGTCCTTGGCTCAGACAGTGCTGGCTCAATCAGCTGTACATGAGATGGAAGAGTGCACTGCACATGTGATGGAAGAATGCTCTGTGCATGCAGAGGGTTGCGATTCCATTGAATTGGGGATAGTTTAACCAAAATATGCCACAAGACCTAGAAATGCCTTGTGTATCTCACAAAAAAAGGTTCATTGTTATAAACTAACTTTTTTGATGAATTGAAGTAAATTCTCCAAATTCCTGGGCTTAATTTCCCATGGAAAATTCCAGAAATTTCCTGGAATGTTTCCGACCCTTTGCAACCCTAATTAAAACACGTAGGATGTTTGGAAAAATACACGTTTTAAAACAGACGACTCTTGGTCGACCATTATGTTTTGGAGTCGTGGACAGCCCTACAACATAGATTATTGTAACGATGTGTGCTGAGTGTTGGGAAGCAAGTTCAGGGAGTGAGTGTTTAAAAAAATAAATGAAACAAACACGTAATACAAACAATACACAGCCATGACCCAGGAACGGAAACAATAACCCCTGGGGAAGGAACCAAAGGGAGTGACATATATAGGGAAGGTAATCAGGGAAGTGATGGAGTCCAGGTGAGGCTGATGACGCACAGGTGCGCATAACGATGGTGACAGGTGTGCACCATAACGAGCAGGCTGGTGACCTTGAGACCGGAGAGGGGGCACACGTGACAATTATCCTCAATGAGACTATGAGATTTTAACTGTGCCGCTGGCTACTTCAGTCCTGTAAGAGAATGAGCTCTGCACACCTCCCAATCCCAAATTGAATATTATGGTTGCATGATTCACTTTTTATATCTTGAGTCTTTTATGTGCGCATTCTCCTTCTATGGATAGATAGGCCTACCTGGAAATACTTTTGAAGTAGGATAACTAGACCAGCAAATGTAGCCTATTCTAAGAAAACAAAAGGCTTAAATTCAGATGTTAGTAGGAAGTCAGTATATTGTTATCAAGTTGGCTACAATGGCCAGACATCCTAGTTGTCTGTTGTTCGTAAAGTATTATTACTGTATACTATATGCTTTACTTGTTTCACTTTTTGAACTGTGTGACCAACCTAAATATTATAGCATTTTCTTATGACTTACACTATATATACAAAAGTATGTGGACACCCCTTCAAGTTAGTGGATTCCGCTATTTCAGGAACACCCATTGCTGATAGGTGTTTAAGATCGAGCACCCAGACATGCAATCTCCATAGACAAACATTGGCAGGAGAATAGCCTTACTGAAGAGCTTAGTGACTTTCAACGTGGCACCGTCATATGATGCCACCTTTCCAACAAGTCAGTTTGTCACATTTCTGCCCTGCTAGAGCTGCCCCAGTCAACTGGAAGTGCTGTTATTGTGAAGTGGAAACGTCCAGGAGAAACAACGGCTCATCCGCGAAATGGTAGGCCACACAAGAGCTGAAGCATGTAGCGTGTAAAAATCGGCTGTCCTCGGTTGCAACACTCACTACTGAGTTCCAAACTGTCTCTGGAAGCAACATCAGCACAATAACTATTTGTCGGGAGCTTCATGAAAGGAGTTTCCATGGACGAGCAGCCGCACACAAGCCTAAGATCAACATGCACAATGCCAAGCGTTAACGGGAGTGGTGTAAAGCTTGCCGCCATTGGACTCTGGAGCAGTGGAAACATGTTCTCTGGAGTGATGAATCGCGCTTCACCATCTGGCAGTCCGACGGACGAATTTGGGTTTGGCAGATGCCAGGAGAACGCTACCTGCCCGAATGCATAGTGCCAACTGTAATGTTTGGTGTTGGAGGAATAATGTTCTGGGGCTGTTTTTCATGGTTCGGGCTAGGCCCTTTAGTTCCATTGAAGGGAAATCTTAATGCTACAACATACAATGACATTCTAGTCGATTCTGTGCTTCTGACTTTCCTGTTCCATCATGACAATGCCCCTGTGCACAAAGTGAGGTCCATACAGAAATGGTTTGTCGAGATCAGTGCGGAAGAACTGGCCTGCACAGAGCCCTGACCTCAGCACCATCAGCACCAGCACCTTTTGGATGAATTGGAACGCTGACTGCGAGCCAGGCCTAATCGCCCAACATCAGTGCCCGACCTCACTAATTAATGCTCTTGTGGCTGAATGGAAGCAAGTCCCCGCAGCAATGTTCCAACATCTTGTGGAAAGCCTTCCCATATTAATGCCCATGATTTTGGCATGAGATGTTCAACGAGCAGGTGTCCACATATTTTTGGTTATCTAGTGTAGCTCCTGTCTGGCTCAGTTGGTAGAGCATGGCACTTGCAACACCAGTGTTGTGGATTTGATTCCCACGGGGGACAGATATGAACATTTATGCACTCACTACTGTAAGTTTCTCTGGATAAGAGCATCTGCTACATTACGTAAATGTAAGATAACAACAACTAACCATTTGGGAAACACTGTCATAAAATAACTAAATTACATAAATGGTTGTAATAAGTACTGCATTAACATCACTGGGGTAGAAGTAGTTGTCAAAGTCATATTCCCCATATCTTCAAAGACAACAGCTGAAGCAGAAGAAAACTTGGAGCGGACACCCTTTGCCCCCTGATAATAGAGCTACATTATGTGGCTGTTATCTGAAAGATAATTGAGCTCTCTAAGAATGTCAGCTATTTTTAATCGTGAGGGGCGGAACTTCTGTTTAAGAGTACAAATCAGATTATTCTCAGAGAGCGAGTGGTCACCTTCACATGACAAAGCTCATCTGTCTCGCTCTCTCTCTCTCTTTCTCTACCCCTCTAATGAAATTGTTGTCACGTTCCCTGTACTCTCTCTCTCCCTTTCTCTCTCTCTCTCTGCTGTCTTCCGCTATGCCGCAGGGCTCTCTTGCTGATGTAATTTATTCTATGTCTTTGCTAGCATCAGGGAGAGCCTCCTAAAGTGAACGCTCTTCATGCAGACAGCTCCTGAGAGAGTCTCTGCTCAACTCTGCTATTACAGTGAGGACACATCGCTTTTGACGTAAAAAGCACTTAGTGATTGCAGCCAGAGCCTAATTGAAGCAACCACAATAGCCGTCAGTTAAGAAGAAAATTAGATGTGACATTGTTGGATATTCGTTTTGTGGCCAGTAATTGCCACTGTGTCGCAGGATGGTGACTTCAACAACATTGGGGAGGTTTCGGATTTTGCAAGGGGTAGGGAAGAGTGTGATGGGTAGGGTATATGTGTGAGTGTGTAATAGGCAGGCTGGGTTCACCCACTATAGGTAATATGTCATGCTGGTCTTGGGATGTGGACATCAGAAGACTGCTGACTTTATGTTTCTGTTAATTTATTGTTTCAGGATTGCATTCCATTACCATGACCACAGAAAAGGGATTGCCCATGGAGATGAAGAGTACCATGGAGGGTGATGTCAGGAGGACCAATCAGGTTGGAGAGCTGCAAGACTCACAGTCGTGTATCATTTTGCACTTCACATTGCATTAAACCTACAAAACACAGTATATCATAAAATGGAGCAAATCTTTTAATAGAATGCAGTTTGCATTGTATTGTATGCCTTTTGTGGTTATTACATGAATGTCCACATCATATAGCCTACTGTTTTGAGATTTCATACATTGGCTTGGTTACTAAGTCAATAATTTGTGGTTCATGACGTCTTATTTGAAACTTTTCACTTATCCTAAGGATCATGACAGTAAGACGTCAGATGACCATCATGGGGACATGGATGACAGCTCAGAGAAGACCCCCAGCAAAGCATCAAAATCCCCCCAGAAATCTTCCAAACGCCCCAAAACCGTTCCTGTCAAAATCTCCCTACTTGACGGCTCAGAGTATGAAACTGGAGTAGAGGTATTTACTATATGGGATTTCAATTTTTTTTTTATTTTAAAATGTTTTGGTCCCCTTTTTTTGTAACAAAGTTGAAATCAGACAGGGAGATAGAGAGTTTACGGGCAAAGACAGGATTGACCATGACTAGGGCTAATCACTAGACCAGATTTAAATTCGGTGAAAGAAATGATTTTAGGCAGCATCTTAGCATGTTTGGTAACGCTTCAAGAATAAGGATAGTGCCAGTTCCAAAGCAATTTGTCCCTTGTAGTGTTCAAATGCTAAATCCAACATGCTGAATTGTAGACATTAACAAGTTATATTCAAGTTGCTGCAAACACACCTCTATCTATGTGCACTGCCTGGAGCTCATTAGCTTCTTGCAAAGGTTATAGTTATTTTTTTAACCTCTATTTAACTAGGCAAGTCAGTTAAGAACAAATTCTTATCTTGATGACAGCCTAGGAACAGTGGGTTAACTGCCTGTTGAAGGGCAGAACGACAGATTTGTAATCAAATCAAATCACATTTTATTTGTCACATACACAAGGTTAGCAGATGTAAATGCGAGTGTAGCGAAATGCTTGTGCTTCTAGTTCCGACAATGCAGTAATAACCAACAAGTAATCTAACTAACAATTCCAAAACTACTGTCTTATACACAGTGTAAGGGGATAAAGAATATGTACATAAGGATATATGAATGAGTGATGGTACAGAGCAGCATAGGCAGGATACAGTAGATGGTATCGAGTACAGTATATACATGAGGTGAGTATGTAAACAAAGTGGCATAGTTAAAGTGGCTAGTGATACATGTATTACATAAAGATGCAGTCGATGATATAGAGTACAGTATATACGTATGCATATGAGATGAATAATGTAGGGTAAGTAACATTATATAAGGTAGCATTGTTTAAAGTGGCTAGTGATATATTTACATAATTTCCCATCAATTCCCATTATTAAAGTGGCTGGAGTTGAGTCAGTGTCAGTGTCAGTGTTGGCAGCAGCCACTCAATGTTAGTGGTGGCTGTTTAACAGTCTGATGGCCTTGAGATAGAAGCTGTTTTTCAGTCTCTCGGTCCCAGCTTTGATGCACCTGTACTGACCTCGCCTTCTGGATGATAGCGGGGTGAACAGGCAGTGGCTCGGGTGGTTGATGTCCTTGATGATCTTTATGGCCTTCCTGTAACATCGGGTGGTGTAGGTGTCCTGGAGGGCAGGTAGTTTGCCCCCGGTGATGCGTTGTGCAGACCTCACTACCCTCTGGAGAGCCTTACGGTTGTGGGCGGAGCAGTTGCCGTACCAGGCGGTGATACAGCCCGCCAGGATGCTCTCGATTGTGCATCTGTAGAAGTTTGTGAGTGCTTTTGGTGACAAACCGAATTTCTTCAGCCTCCTGAGGTTGAAGAGGCACTGCTGCGCCTTCTTCACGATGCTGTCTGTGTGAGTGGACCAATTCAGTTTGTCTGTGATGTGTATGCCGAGGAACTTAAAACTTGCTACCCTCTCCACTACTGTTCCATCGATGTGGATAGGGGGGTGTTCCTTCTGCTGTTTCCTGAAGTCCACAATCATCTCCTTAGTTTTGTTGACGTTGAGTGTGAGGTTATTTTCCTGACACCACACTCCGAGGGCCCTCACCTCCTCCCTGTAGGCCGTCTCGTCGTTGTTGGTAATCAAGCCTACCACTGTTGTGTCGTCCGCAAACTTGATGATTGAGTTGGAGGCGTGCGTGGCCACGCAGTCGTGGGTGAACAGGGAGTACAGGAGAGGGCTCAGAACGCACCCTTGCGGGGCCCCAGTGTTGAGGATCAGCGGGGTGGAGATGTTGTTGACTACCCTCACCACCTGGGGGCGGCCCGTCAGGAAGTCCAGTACCCAGTTGCACAGGGCGGGGTCGAGACCCAGGGTCTCGAGCTTGATGACGAGCTTGGAGGGTATTATGGTGTTGAATGCCGAGCTGTAGTCGATGAACAGCATTCTCACATAGGTATTCCTCTTGTCCAGATGGGACAGGGCAGTGTGCAGTGTGGTTGAGATTGCATCGTCTGTGGACCTATTTGGGCGGTAAGCAAATTGGAGTGGGTCTAGGGGGTAGGGTGGAGGTGATATGGTCCTTGACTAGTCTCTCAAAGCACTTCATGATGACGGAAGTGAGTGCTACGGGGCGGTAGTCGTTTAACTCAGTTACCTTAGCTTTCTTGGGAACAGGAACAATGGTGGCCCTCTTGAAGCATGTGGGAACAGCAGACTGGTATAGGGATTGATTGAATATGTCTGTAAACACACCAGCCAGCTGGTCAGCGCATGCTCTGAGGGCGCGGCTGGGGATGCCGTCTGGGCCTGCAGCCTTGCGAGGGTTAACACGTTTAAATGTCTTACTCACCTCGGCTGCAGTGAAGGAGAGTCCGCATGTTTTCGTTGCAGGCCGTGTCAGTGGCACTGTATTGTCCTCAAAGCGGGCAAAAAAGGTATTTAGTCTGCCTGGGAGCAGGACATCCTGGTCCGTGACTGGGCTGGATTTCTTCTTGTAGTCCGTGATTGACTGTAGACCCTGCCACATTCCTCTTGTGTCTGAGCCGTTGAATTGAGATTCTACTTTGTCTCTGTACTGACGCTTAGCTTGTTTGATAGCCTTGCGGAGGGAATAGCTGCACTTTTTGTATTCGGTCATGTTACCAGTCACCTTGCCCTGATTAAAAGCAGTGGTTCGCGCTTTCAGTTTCACGCGAATGCTGCCATCAATCCACGGTTTCTGGTTAGGGAATGTTTTAATCGTTGCTATGGGAACGACATCTTCAACGCACATTCTAATGAACTCGCACACCGAATCAGCGTATTCGTCAATATTGTTACCTGACGCAATACGAAACATGTCCCAGTCCACGTGATGGAAGCAGTCTTGGAGTGTGGAGTCAGCTTGGTCGGACCAGCGTTGGACAGACCTCAGCGTGGGAGCCTCTTGTTTTAGTTTCTGTCTGTGGTCAGCTTTTCCGAAAGGAGGGCGGGGCAGGGCCTTATATGCGTCGCGGAAGTTAGAGTAACAATGATCCAAGGTTTTTCCACCCCTGGTTGCGCAATCGATATGCTGATAAAATTGTACCTTGTACCTTGTCAGCTTGGGGGTTTGAACTTCCGGTTGCTAGTCCACCGCTCTAACCACTAGGCCACCCTGCCGCCCCCAGATGCAGACAATGTCGAATTAACAATGGTTTAATAATCCAACGGGGGCAGGCAATAGACAGGTAAAGGCAGGCATGGGTCAGTAAACCAGAGATGGGGCAACAGTACCGGACGGTAGGCAGGCTCAGGGTCATGGTAGGCAGAGGTCAATAATCCAGAGGTGGGGCAAAGGTACAGATCGGCAGGCAGGCTCAGGGTCAGGCAGAATGGTCAGGCAGGCGGGCTCAGAGTCAGGGCAGGCAAGGGTCAAAACCAGGAGGGTGAGAAAAATAGAGACTGGGAAAAGCAGGGGCTGAGATAAAAATTCTGGTTGACTTGAAAAACAAGACGAACTGGCAACAGACAAACAGAGAACACAGGCATAAATACACAGGGGATAATGGGGAAGATGGGCGACACCTTGGAGGGGGGTGGAGACAATCACAAATACTTTTTCTTAATAAGTGATATTTATGTATAGGATGAGTAAGAGAGTTCTGATTTTACTTGAACACAAGGTTCACTAAGACAGGATGTGTTTTCTGAGGCTGCTACTTACAGCCCTCCCATATCAATGGACCTCTTGATTCAGTGTCCTATTTCTCTCTCTCTCTCTCTCTCTCTCTCTCCTCTCTCTCTCTCTCTCTGTCACTCTCTCTCTCACACACACACACACACACACACACACACACACACACACTAGGGTTGAATATTTTACAAATGTTCCATCCCGAGAATAAGTCAGAATAAGTCACTTTTCTTCCGGGTAACCTGGTATTTCCCGCCAAAACCGGAAGTGTCATTCAATAGCATAAAAATAAATATACTTATGTCTGGATTTGATTAGAGCTTTGATCAGCATGAAAATTCAAACCTGATGCTACCTGAGCCCGATGACCCATATATTAAATACATTTTATGATCTCTACATTAACAACATTTAATGCGCCCAAGCCAGAAAAAGCCCAAATGATTGTGCCATTATCCAATACATTCTGTATATGATAAATCTACTGCACATTACACAAAACAGAAAAACATAAAAGCCCATAGATGTAGCTAGCTATATGCTCTCTTGGGTAAATAAATTAAACAAGCTCCAGTAGGCTAATATTTTTAAGTGTGAACTGTATTACTGTACTGTATTCTATTATACTCTAATACAGTGCATTCGGAAAGTATTCAGACCCCTTGACTTTTTCCCCCAAAAAATGTTACGTTACTTTTTACGTTACTTAAAAAAAAAAAAGTTTTTTAGAATTGTCTTGCAAATAAATCAAAATATATATACAGTACCATTACTTTGGGCTCCCAAGTGGCGCAGTGGTCTAAGACACTGCATCTCAGTGCTAGAAGCGTTGCTACAGACCAACCTGGTTTGAATCCAGACAGTATCACAAACGGCTGTGATTGGATGTCCCATAGGGCGGCGCACAATTGGCCCAGCGTCGTCCGAGTTTGGCCGTTGTAGGCCGTTATTGTAAATAAGAATTTGTTTTTAACTGACTTGCCTAGTTAAATATATAAATAGTATACAATTTGACACACCTTCTCATTCCAGGGTTTTTCTTAATTTTTACTATTTTCTACATAGTATAATAATAGTGAAGACATCAAAAATATGAAATAACACATATGGAATCATGTAGTAACCAAAAAAGTGTTAAACAAATCAAAATATATTTTCACTTTGCCTTAATGACAGCTTTGCACACTCTTGACATTCTTTTTAATTTGTGGAATTTCTTTCCTTCTTAATGCATTTGAGCCCATCAGTTGTGTTGTAACAAGGTAGAGAGAGTATACAGAAGATAGCTCTATTTGGTAAAATACCAAGTCCATATTATGGCAAGAACAGCTCAAATAAGCCAAGAGAAACAACAGCCCATCATTACTTTAAGACATGTAGGTCAGTCAAGAACTTTGAAAGTTTCTTCAAGTGCAGTTGCAAAAACCATCAAGCGCTATGAGGAAACTGGCTCTCATAAGGACCGCCACAGGAAAAGAAGACCTAAAGTTACCTCTGCTGCAGAGGATAAGTTCATTAGCGTTAACTGCACCTCAGATTGCAACCCAAATAAATGCTTTACAGAGTCAAGTAACAGACATATCTCAACATCAACTGTTCAGAGGAGAATGCGTGAGTCAGGCCTTCATGGTTGAATTGCTGCAAAGAAACCACTACTAAAGGACACCAATAATAAGAAGAGAATTTCTTGGGCCAAGAAACACGAGCAATGAACATTAGACTGGTGGAAATCTGTCCTTTGGTCTGATGAGTCCTTTGTGAGTCTCTTTGTGAGATGCAGAGCATGATCTCAGCATGCGTGGTTTCCACCGTGAAGCATGGAGGAGGAGGTGTGAGGGTGTTGGGGTGCTTTGCTGGTGACACTGTCAGTGATTTATTTAGAATTAAAGATACACTTAACCATCATGGAAACCACAGCATTCTGCTGCGATACGCCATCCCATCTGGTTTGCGATTATTGGGACTATGATTTGTTTTTCAACAGGAAAAGGACCCAAAACACACTTCCAGGCTATGTAAGGGCTATTTGACCAAAAAGGAGAGTGATGGAGTGCTGCATCAGATGACCTGGTCTCCACAATCACCTGACCTCAACCCAATTGAGATGGTTTGGGATCAGTTGGACCTCAGAGTGAAGGAAAAGAAGCCAACAAGGGCTCAGCATATTTGGGAACTCCTTCAAGACTGTTGGAAAATCATTCCTCATTAAGCTGGTTGAGAGAATGCCAAGAGTGTGCAAAGCTGTCAGCAAGGCAAAGGGTGGCTACTTTGAAGAATATAAAATATAAAATGTATTTTGATTTGTTTAACACTTTTTTGGTTACTACATGATTCCCTATGTGTTATTTCATAGTTTTGATGTCTTAAAAATAAAGAAAATCCTTGAATGAGTAGGTATGTCTAAACTTTTGACTGATACTGTATATACTGAAATATTACATTTACATAAGTATTCAGACCCTCTACTCTAAGGGGGGGAAAAGTACGGCCCGCGGGCACTTCAATCCGTCCCGCGAGACATAATTATAATTTTTTTTCTCCCCAATCGAGCCAAAAAGTTTGCCCACCCCTGATCTACTAGTACTTTGTTGAAGCATCTTTGGCAGTGAATACATCCTCTAGTCGTCTTGGGTATGACACTACAAGCTTGTTACACCTGTATTTGGGGAGTTTCTCCCATTCTTCTCTACAGATCCTCTCAAGTTCTGTCAGGTTGGATGGGGAGCGTTGCTGCACAGATAATTTCAGGTCTCTCCAGAGATAGTCGATCGGGTTCTCTCTCTACTTTGCACCGCTCATCTTTCCCTTGATGCTGACTAGTCTCCCAGTACCTGCCACTGAAAAACATCCCCACAGCATGATGCTGCCACCACAATGCTTCACCGTAGGGATGGTGCCAGGTTTCCTCCAGACGTGACACTTGGCATTCAGGCCAAATAGTTCAATCTTGGTTTCATCAGACCAGAGAATCTTGTTTCTCATGATCTGAGAGTCCTTTAGGTGCCTTTTGGGAAACTCCAAGTGGGCTGTCATGTGCCGTGTACTGAGCAGTGGCTTCCATCTGGCCACTCTACCATAAAGGCCTGATGCTGTGCTACAGAGATGGTTGGATCTCCCATCTCCACAGAGGAACTCTGGAGCTCTGTCAAAGTGACCATCGGGTTCTTAGTCACCTCCCTGGAGACTGAATACTTTGTGAATGCACTGTATATGGACTGGAATTACGCACATCTTTCAAATCATTATAAAGACAGGTGATTCTGTTGCAGCACATTCGGCACAAGTATAGGCTAGTAATTTTGATTTTAATTTAGAAATATAATGAGGCCTATTTGTATAGGGGGGGGGGGGGGGTATGTTGGTGGATGTACTATAGGTTTCCCATATCCACCCCTAACCTCCCCCATCTCTCATCTTCTGCAGTGACATCAGAAGCATTCAGTTAAAGGATAGGAAATCTATACAGTTGACGTTTTAGTAGGTTTGTACCAAGGAGAAAATAGATTGGGAGAAAATAGATTGAGAGTTAGTGAGAGAGAGAGAGTGTGTGTGTGTGTGTGTGTGTGTGTGTGTGTGTTTGTGAAGTTGGACAGGGATGGTTTGGTGTGGATGAAGCATATGAATATTGTTCAAATCTCCAGGCACATTAATGTACACTCTTAGAAAAAAGGTGCTATCTAGAACCAAAAAGGCTTCTTCGGCTGTTCCCATAGGAGAAACATTTGAACAACCCTTTTTGGTTCCAGGTAGAACTCTTTTGGGTTCTATGCAGAAACCTCATGGAACCCAAAAGGTTCTACCTGGAACCAAAAAGGGTTCTCCTATAGGGACATCCTCAAAACTCATTTGGAAACCTTTATTTAACTAGGCAAGTCAGTTAAGAACAAATTCTTATTTACAATGACGGCCTAGGAACTGTGAACTGCCTTGTTCAGGGGCAGAACGACAGATTTGTGCCTTGTCAACTTGCAACCTTTCGGTTACTAGCCCAATGCTCTAACCACTAGGCTACCCTGCCGCCCCAGGGTGTAATGTGTAATGATGTACGATGAAGAACTGTGCCTTAATGGTATACACCAACAAGAAATCCACACCACTTTCTTATTGATCTTTGGTGCTTAACATTGCTGATATTGATTAAGTACAGTGCATTTACCTTGTTAAATCTCTAACCTCAAGCCATACAATTGATACAATAATTATTAGACCGGCCTGCCTGCCTTTTCTCATTCCAACCAGTTTCTCTTCTTAACAGACACAGACCACACATCATAGACAGATGAAGCAACTGTTGATCAGACCAGTTCAAGGAATTGGGCCGTTCCACAACTAGAGTGCCTTTTGCGTTCCTTTGATATTTTAGAAATTGTGCACCAATATTAGATTTCAAAAGCCTGTTATATTAAATGAACTGCACTTTAATATGAACCACAAGTAAAATGAAATAAACCCGATTTTGAATATGAATTAACACTTGCTAATGTGTGCTAATTTTGATATGTCACTCGTCATGTTATTCCGACTTCTAGGATTTAAACCCACTTTACACCAACATTTCTCCAAGTTTTCACCATCACTAACCAAGTTTCCATCCAACCATTTCATGTGGATGAATTACCTGATGCATAAAACCGACTGGGGTGGTGGAAACAGGAAATGTCGGTGCAATTTCCTAAATGTCAACAGACAATTTGTTAGTTCACAGGGTGAGATCTTTTTGTGTCGGTAAAATGTATTGTTTGAGAAATGGTGGTGGAAAACGGCATAATGCGCAAATATTGGTAGAACAATCATCATATCGAAGTAAACTTGGAGTCACGCGATGATACTGTATGTTGTGTTGTCCTCCCACCACGACTTGGGAAAGCATGCAGTTTATTAGGCTACAGATGAAATAAGTTATAAATAACTTTACAGGGTGGTGAAAGTGATTGATGCTCCTATCCAATAAATATTGAGGGTCTTATTCAGGTGACAGGATAATTGATACTCAGCTGCCATTTGACAAGTAAAAATGACCTCACTCTTATCCAAAATAATCTCATCATATAGGCTAGCCTACCCGCACTGTAGCCTATCTGGAAGCTATAGGCTGGAGATCACATGTCAAGACCAGAGCTGGCACATTCGTTATTTAACTAGTGATGGGGGGAAAAAATCGATACAGTTACATATCACAATAATAATATTATTATTTTTGTGCTAGTTGGCTGTACAAAACTCCTGTATTTTTCCTTCATAGCTTGTTTCCCATCTTCTTTTTAAATAGGGAGCCAATTTGTTTTCAGCACTTTTATTTACCATGTTAAAATGAGAGTTCAGTTCAGGTTACACTGTTGACCTTAAACTAGTTTTGTCATGGCTCTCTCTTGTCCCTCTGCAACAGACATATGGGGAGTAATATGTTTGGAACATTGAATCGCAATAAAATCACAGTATCGAATCGCAATACATATAGAATCGCAATACATATAGAATCTTGAGAATCGTGAGAATCGCAATACATACCATATCGGCACCAAAGTATCGTGATAATATCGTATCGGGAGGTCTCTGGCAATTCTCAGCCCTATATTTAACGCACCATTTTTTTATTACAAAACCATCAGTGAAGTTGAAAATGCTTTTGATTTTATTCTGTACATGAAAACATAAGGGAAAAGTGCCTTTTATGTGCACTACATCATCACGCACAGTGTTTTATCCGCAACATGTCAGTTTGATGAAAACACAATTGGGTGGGAAAATGTACATCTTTTATTTATCAGGGTTTTTGAAGATTATTATTTATTTCATGTGATTAGTGATTCATTGATTAGCGATTAACCCTGTTATGTGAACCGAACTCTCGTTTTAATATGTTGAAATTCCTTTTTTAAATATTTTTTTCAAAAGAAACATTGAAATAATAGTCCAATCTTAGTGTAAAGGCAGGTGGTTCTATTCTTTGGACATTTTCTGGGGTTTTGTGGTGGAACACTGAGCGTGTCGAGCATAACACACCAACCCCGTTACCTAAACATACAGTAGATAGGCAAGATGTTTTTTTTTTACGTTTACATTTTTTTGTAAAGCTTGCATTCATTTGCACACAACGAGCTTCCATTCCCCCTGTCACAACGGGATTCATGGCTGATTTAAGATGAAAACATCAACCCTGTTATGGTCAACTCTGTTACTTTCATTGGCACCTACTTGGCATTTACTACAGTAGTTGAGATGTGATAACATGTTTCTTATGAAGTTGAACATGTGCTCTTTATGACAGAATCTTAAAATTAGGTGAAATAATTGTATTAATTTGTTAAACCCAAATGACAGTCCCCAAAAGGCACTCTACTAGTGGAACAACGCAGGTACAGTAGGAAGGCTATGATACCTTGGGCCGTAGCCAATCAAAACTGGTTACCATCACCACACACTACTCCTTTTGCTCTCGAAGAATACAAGATAAACCCATTTTTTGTTATAGTAATTTAATTAATAAGACAATAAAATTTGAAAAAATATATGCTTAACTGGATATTAATTTCCCACCACATTTCTTGAATTAATGAATGTTTATAAAAGAGAAGGAGTTTTGCCTAAACTTGAAAAGGCCTGTTTTTAATATTCTATTCTATACTGTTGTCCAGTATAGCCTTTCTTACTTGATCAATCTTATCACTACTTAACTCAACACTCTCTCTGAGACTAGCTATTAGCCCATACCGAGATACTGTCTCCCTTCATCGTGTTTGCATGGACCATACAGTCTCTAAAATGGATTTCCAGGATTACGCCAAATGGCTTCTAATGCAATCAGCCCATAGAACTAGTGTGGCAGAAATGTGATTGGAGGCAATTGGGACGGGAGCGAAATCTCATCAACAGCTTAGTTGCAATGCTTGGGGGGACCACCTAAAATGTGTGTTGCAATTTAATTTAGTTAGAAAATCAAATACGCTCCAAAATTTCTCAGCAGCCACTACGTTAATCGCTCCCTCACTCGCTCGTGGTTGCTGTATTTCGCCAGACTGGTACCACAGCATTTCTTTGATTAAAGGCCAGGTTATGTTTAATGTTTCATTAATATTTAATTTATGTTTCATTAATAATTTTGCAAGGTAATGGCTACTGTACCAGTTTTCTTTAAAGGAGTGTAACAAAGCCATGTGCCCCACCATTCACAAGACAGAGCACAGACAAAAAGAAAAGGAACCTATTACTTCTGTTTCCATGGTAACAGCTGCTTGGTTGCACTGTCGCCGTAGGAGCCAGGTTTCCCGGGAGACGAGTGTGTTGTGTGTGTGTGTGTGTGTGTGTGTGTGTGTGTGTGTGTGTGTGTGTGTGTGTGTGTGTAGACAGCATCTGCCAAGGCTGCCTCTGAAACACTGAAACATGCAGTGTGTCGGCTCTGAGCCCTAAAGGGGTGAAAACTAGGTGTGGCCCTGTGAAATACTAGCGGTTCCTTCCTTTTGTAGCCATTGCCTAGCCTTTCCTATCCCACAGGGCTGAGGAGGTACTGGACCATGAAAATGTCTGTCAGCCAACAGAAGGGCTGGATTTTCATGCTGATGGTATTTTCATAGTGTGATGAATGAGATTTTTCATTTAGTCAGTTAATCTAATAGATATAAATATAGTATATATATATATATATATTATTTAACCAGGCAAGTTGGTTAAGAACAAATTCTTATTTACAATGACGGCCTACCCCAGCCAAACCCTAACAATGTTAGGCCAATTGTGCGCCGCCCTATGGGACTCCCAATCACGGCCGGTTGTGATACAGCCTGGAATCGAACCAGGGTCTGTAGTGATGCCTCAAGCACTGAGATGCAGTGCCTTAGATCACTGTGCCAATCGGGAGCCATGATAATAGTTCCATGATGCATTTTCTAAACCATCGGACAAAAATGTTTTTTTTTAATTCATAAATAGCTCCTGTATTTAAAAATGCGCTGTTACTGTATCTGTATCAAAAATGGGCTATGCAGTATTTTGGCAGTGAGATTCATTCTGATAGGGTAGAAGAGATATCCAGCATATGTACAAGGTTATTATGATATCACTTGACTCACTGGTATCTTTCTGAATATAACAAATCCCCACACACACCAAACCATTCCTGTGTGTGTGTGTGTGTGTGTGGGGGGGGGGGGGGGGGGGTTGTGCGCATGTGTGCGTTTTTAAAATCATGTGTGTTTTTGACAGAAATTTGCCAGGGGGCAGTCCGTGCTGGACATGGTGTGTGGCCATCTGAACCTGCTGGAGAGGGACTACTTTGGCCTGACGTTCTATGACACAGACAACACCAAGGTCAGAATCTTCGTTCTTACTCTCACCTAGAACCCTCCCCCTCGCTCCCACCTACTGGCACCTATAGTGAAAGTATTCACACCCTTTGACTTTTTCCACATTTTGTCATGTTACCAATGAATAAAAAATGAAAATGAGTCATTAAGTATTCAACCCCTTTGTTATGGCAAACCTAAATAAGTTCAGAAGTAAAAATGTGCTTAACAAGTCACATAAGTTGCATGGACTCATTTGGTGTGTAATAATAGTGTTTAACATGATTTTTGAATGAATACCTCAGTCGAGCAGGGAATTTCAAACACAAATTCAACCACAAAGACCAGGGAGGTACCTCGTTACGAAGGCAATAACTCGTTACCTATTGGTAGATGGGTAAAAATAAAAAAGCAGACACTGAAAATCCCTTTGAACATGGTGGAGTTATTAATTACACTTTGGATAGTGTACTGTATCAACCATGTTTAAAAAATATATTTTTATTATTTTTATTTAACCTTTATTTAACTAGGCAAGTCAGTTAAGAACAAATTCTTAATTACAGTGACGACCTTTAACAAACCTTTTTTATTGTTTTACTTATGTATTGAAAATGTTTTTTGTTGTTGTGTGGTTTTCATATAAGGCCTTGGTCTTCCAACCACACCTGCACACCGTTATTATTTAATTAAATGTTTTATCTGTATTGTTGTCTATCACTTGTTTTTTTTGGTGCAAATAAATTTAACTAAACTAAATACACACAGTCACTATAAAGATACAGGCATCCTTCCTAACTCAGTTGCCAAAGAGGGAGGAAACTGCTCAGGTTTTCACTATGAGGCCAATGGTGACATTAAAATAGTTATAGAGTTTAATGGCTGTGATTGGAGAAAACTGAGGATGGATCAACAACATTGTAGGTACTCCACAATATGAACCTAATTGACAGAATGAAAATAAGGAAGCCAGTACAAAATACAAATATTTCAAAACATGCATCCTGTTTACAATAAGGCGCTAAAGTAGAACTGCAAAACATTTGGCAAAGAAATTAATTTTATGTCCTGAATACAATGTGTTATGTTTGGTGCAAATCCAACACAACACATCACTGAACACCACTCTTCATATTTCCAAGTATGGTGGTGTTATGGTTTTGCTTGTCATCAGCAAGGACTAGAGAGTTTTTTTAATGATCAAAATAAACAGAATGGAGCTAAGCACAAGCAAAATCCTAGAGGAAAACCTGGTTCAGTCTGCCTTCCAACAGACACTGGGAGACAAATTCACCTTTCAGCAGGACAGTAACCTAAAACACAAGGCCAAATATACGCTGGAGTTGCTTACCAAGACAAGATTGAATGTTCATGACTAGTTACAGTTTTGAATTAAATCGGCTTGAAAATCTATGGAAAGACCTGAAAATGACTGTCTAGCAATGATCAACAACCAACTTGACAATGCTTGAAGATTATTTTTTAGAATAATGTGCAAATATTGCACAATCCAGGTGTGCAAAGCTCTTACAGACTTACCCAGAAAGATTCACAGCTGTAATCACTGCCAGCAATGATTATAAAATGCATTGACTCAGGGGGTTGAATACCAATAAAGTTAAAAGTGACATTTTAGAACTTAAAACATTTCTAGCATATCTATCTATGGGTAACAGGGTTGACATGGTATGCTCGACACTCAGTTTCCAACCTCAAAACACCAGAAAATGGCCTAAAAGTGTAAAACCAACTCACCTGTTTTTACACTATGATTTGACTATTACAGGTTCAATGTTATCATTTTTTTTTTCAAAATAATAGTTTTACCATGTTAAAATGAGAGTTCAGGTCATGTTACACTGTTGACCTTAAACTTGAGTTACAAAAGTAAATTAATTTCTAATGACATTACTTAAGCACATATCTTCAGAAATTACTTTCCCAAAGCAGCTAAATAACTAGGGCTTTACAATGATGGAGAAAACATGGGAAAATCTTGGGGTTAAGTGGGTTAAAAACTTGCCTGGCTACCCATCCACATCGCTCCGGCCAAACGCCATGCCCACTTATGTTTCTTCTCCAAGTCTGTGTTCTTTCCTCCCTGACTCTGAGTATGCGAACAGATTCTGACCTCTCTGATTGGTCTCAGAAACCGATGGGTTTCAGTCCACAGGACTGAGATTGGGAGACACTGAGTTAGAGCATAGATGTACAGTGTGTGATCCAACTGTTACGTTGAGTGTTTTATTACAATTCACACACATAATGTCTGAGGGCACTCTATTCATGGAACAACCCAAAATCAAATAAAATTTTATTTGTCACATACACATGGTTAGCAGATGTTAATGCGAGTGTAGCCATGTGCAGGTGACATTGTCCTTAAAAATCAGATAATGTATGTAAGGGCGTTCGTCTGTAGGAGGAAGAGAAGCGGACCAAAGCGCAGCGTGGTGGTTATTCATATTTTAATAAATCACTACACATGAACAAACTAACGAAAACAAGAAAAGTGAGAACGCAAACCAGTCCTATCCTGTGACGACAAACACAGTGACAGGAACAATCACCCACAAACACACAGTGAAACCCAGGCTACCTAAGTATGATTCTCAATCAGAGACAACTAATGACACCTGCCTCTGATTGAGAACCATACTAGGCCGAAAACATAGAAATGCCCCAAAACATAGAAAAACAAACAGACTGCCCACCCAACTCACGCCCTGACCATACTAAATAAATACAAAACAACAGAAATAGAGGTCAGAACGTGACAGTACCCCCCCCCCAAAGGTGCGGACTCCGGCCGCAAAACCTTGACCTATAGGGGAGGGTCTGGGTGGGCGTCTGTCCGCGGTGGCGGCTCTGGCGCGGGACGCGGACCCCACTTCACCATTGTCTTAGTCCGCCTTATTGTCCGCCTCCCTGGCTTACTCACCATGACCACCCCTCTCAATGACCCCACTGGACAGAGGGGCTGCTCGGGACAGAGGGGCAGCTCGGGACAGAGGTGAAGCAGCTGCTCGGGACAGAGGGACAACTGCTCGGGACAGAGGGGCGATAGCAGCTCGGGACAGAGGGGCGATTGCAGCTCGGGACAGAGGGGCGATAGCAGCTCGGGACAGAGGGGCGGCAGCTGCTCGGGACAGAGGGGCAGCTGCTCGGGCGGCCCCTGGCTGACTGACGGCACTGGCGGCCCCTGGCTTACTTGCGGCCCCTGGCTGACTGGCGGCACTGGCGGCCCCTGGCTTACTGGCGGCCCCTGGCTTACTGGCGGCACTGGCGGCCCCTGGCTGACTGGCGGCACTGGCGGCCCCTGGCTGACTGGCGGCACCTGGCTGACTGGCGGCACTGGCGGCCCCTGGCTGACTGGCGGCCCCTGGCTGACTGGCGGCCCCTGGCGGCCCCTGGCTGACTGGCGGCACTGGCGGCCCCTGGCTGACGGGCGGCACTGGCGGCCCCTGGCTGACGGGCGGCACTGGCGGCCCCTGGCTGACGGGCGGCACTGGCGGCTCCTGGCAGACGGGCGGCGCTGGCGGCTCCGGGCAGACGGGCGGCGCTGGCGGCGCTGGGCAGACGGGCGGCGCTGGCGGCGCTGGGCAGACGGGCGGCGTTGGCGGCGCTGGGCAGACGGGAAGCTCAGCTGGCGCTGGGCAGACGGGAAGCTCAGCTGGCGCTGGGCAGACGGGAAGCTCAGCTGGCGCTGGGCAGACGGGAAGCTCAGCTGGCGCTGGGCAGACGGGAAGCTCCGGCAACGCTGGAGAAAAGGAAGGCCCTGGTAGCGCCGGAGAGGCGGGAGACTCCGGCAGCGGCGCCGGACAGGCGGGAGGCTCCGGCGCCGGACAGGCGGGAGGCTCCGGCAGAGGCGCCGGACAGGCGGGAGGCTCCGGCAGAGGCGCCGGACAGGCGGGAGGCTCCGGCAGAGGCGCCGGACAGGCGGTAGGCTCCGGCAGAGGCGCCGGACAGGCGGGAGGCTCCGGCAGAGGCGCCGGACAGGCGGGAGGCTCCGGTCGCGCCGGACAGGCGGGAGGCTCTGTCAGCGGCGCCGGACAGGCGAGAGGTTCCGGCAGAGGCGCCGGACAGGTGGGAGGCTCCGGCAGCGCTGGAGAGGAGGAAGCCCCTGTAAGGATGGGCCGGAGAGACAGCCTGGTACGGGGGGCTGCCACCGGAGGGCTGGTGCGTGGAGGTGGTGACGGATAGACCGGACCGTGAAGGCGTACTGGAGATCTTGAGGGCAGGGCTGGCACCAACCGCCCTGGCTGGATCTTCACCCTAGCCCGGCAGATGTGGGGAGCTGGGATGTAGCGCACTGGGCTAAGCACGCGTACTGGGGACACCGTGCGCACAACTGCATAACACGGTGCCTGACCAGCACCACGCCCGCCACAGTTAGCACTGCTAGGAGCACTGTAGTGCTGAGATGGCACAGGACGTGCAAGGCTAGGGAGATGCACAGGAGGCCTGGTGCGTGAGGCTGGCACAGTCTTCACCAGACCCCTCGCACGCACCTCAGGATGAGTATGGAGAGCTGACCCCGGTGCCATTAAATCCCTGACACGCTCCGTCGGGCGAATGTCGTGCCTCATGCACCAAACCAGCAAGTCCCTCATATCACTCTCCTCCAATTTCCCCATTAACTCCTTCACAGTCTCTGCTTCGCTCACCTCCAACACCAGCTCTGGTTCTGAGCTCCTCCTTGGCTCCTCACGATAAACGGGGGGAGTTGGCTCAGGTCTGACTCCTGACTCTGCCACACTCCCCCTGTGCCCCCCCCCCCAAGAAATTTTTGGGGGTGACTCTCGGGCTTCCATCCGCTCTGCCGTGCTAGTTCCTCATAATGCCGCCTCTCTGCTTTTGCTGCCTCCAGCTCGGCCTTGGGGCGGCAATATTCTCCTGGCTCTGCCCAGGGTCCTTTCCCGTCTAGAATCTCCTCCCAAGTCCATCTCTCCAAGTAGTGCAGCCTCTCCCACTGCTGCTTCTGCTGCTGCTGCTGTTGCTCCTCCTGCTGCTGCCTTTGCTGCTGCTGCTGTTGCTCCTGCTGCACCAGTCGCTTCTCCTGCTGCTGCTGTTGCTGCAGCCTCTGTTTACCACGCCGCTTGGTCCTTGGTAGGTGGGTGATTCTGTAAGGGCGTTCGTCTGTAGGAGGAAGAGAAGCGGACCAAAGCGCAGCGTGGTGGTTATTCATATTTTAATAAATCACTACACATGAACAAACTAACGAAAACAAGAAAAGTGAGAACGCAAACCAGTCCTATCCTGTGACGACAAACACAGTGACAGGAACAATCACCCACAAACACACAGTGAAACCCAGGCTACCTAAGTATGATTCTCAATCAGAGACAACTAATGACACCTGCCTCTGATTGAGAACCATACTAGGCCGAAAACATAGAAATGCCCCAAAACATAGAAAAACAAACATAGACTGCCCACCCAACTCACGCCCTGACCATACTAAATAAATACAAAACAACAGAAATAGAGGTCAGAACGTGACAATGTATTAACCTTCTACTGCAGTGGGCTAAATCAGGGTCACACAAAGTGTTTCTTGGTAGTCTTAAACAAGTCTACCAAGAAACAAAAGTATACACCTCACACACATGGTTATGGGCTTAAAAAAAGGAAGACATGTACGATGTCAGAAATAGAGTTGAATTCGCATCCCAATATTACACTTTCTATACATCACAGAAGACTGAAATATAACAAAACCCGTTTAACATAGAAACAACAGAAGAAACGGACTAAACGTTTATTAATTATGAAAACTATTTATAACATTCCACCCATGAGGCCACTAGGTTATTTGACTGCAGGAAAGGGCTATGCGGTGGTTGCCCGTCCTCACAGTGGACCAGTCAGGGTGAAAGAAGGAAAGAGACCATTGCCCTTTGAAATGTGATTAGAAGTGATTGCCCTTTTAAAGGTGGCGCATGGGGTCCACAGTGTATAGAGAAAGTATCTCTCAGAAGACTCCGGTGACATTAAGCTAAGCGGACAGGGCTTAACTGGCATTTATATTCCTGTGCCCTGAGAAACTTAAAGAGACATACCAGGATTGGTACATACATTTTTGGACTTTGATTCTTGAGCCATTGATTGTTGAAGAATATCACTTTGAAATGCTTCATGAGCTTAGTTCAACTGTCCTTCCCCATCAGAACCCAAAATACACTACATGACCAAAACTATGTGGACACCTGCTCATCGAACATCTCATTCCAAAATCATGAGAATTAATATGGAGTTGGTCCTCCCTTTGCTGCTATAACAGCCTCCACTCTCCTGGAAGGCTTTCCATTAGAAGTTGGAATTTTTCTGCGGGGAAATATTCTGCATTTAGACACGAGCATTAGTGAGGTCGGGCACTGATGTTGGGAGATTAGGCCTGGCTCGTAACTGGCATTCCTATTCATCCCAAAGGTGTTCGATGGGGTTGAAGTCAGGGCTCTGTGCAGGTCAGTTAAGTTCTTCCACACCAATCTCGACAATCCATTTCTGTATGGACCTCGCTTTGTGCACGGGGGCATTGTCATGCTGAAACAGGAAAGGGCCTTCCCCAAACTATTGCCACAAAGTTGGAAGCACAGACTCATCTAGAATGTCATTGTATGCTGTAGCGTTAAGATTTCCCTTCACTGGAACTAAAGGTCCTAGCTCTTTATTCCTCCTCTACCAAACTTTACAGTTGGTACTATGTATTTGGGTAAGTAGTGTTTTCCTGGCATCCACCAAACCCAGATTTGTCCGTCTTACTGCCAGATGGTGGAGCGTGGTTTATTACTTCAGAGAATGCGTTTCCACTGATCAAGAGTCCTATGGCGTCGAACTTTACATTACTCCAGCCGACGCTTGGCATTATGTATGGTGATCATAGGCTTGTGGGCAGCTGCTTGGCCATGGAAATGTGTTGCAACCGAGGACAGACGATTTTTACGCGCTACATGCTTCAGCACTTGGCAGTCCCGTGAGCTTGTGTGACCACTCCACGGCTGAGCCGTTGTTGCTCCTAGACGTTTCCACTTCACAATAACAGCACTTTCAGTTGACCGGGGCAGCGCTAGCAGGGTAGAAATTTGACTAACTGACTTGAAGAAAGGTGACATCCTATGACGGTGCTACGTTGAATGTCACTGAGCTCTCCAGTAAGGCTAATCTACTGACAATGTTTGTCTATGGTGATTGCATGGCTGTGTGCTTTTTTTTATAAACCTGTCAGCGACTGGTGTGGCTGAAATAGCAGAATCCACTAATTTGAGGGGGTGTCCACATACTTAGATATCGTGTTTCAGCTTGTTTTACTCTATCGTTTGAAGACAATTCAATTGTAAAAAAAACAAAAAACCGTGGTATAGCTTCAAAACATGGTTAAAACTATAATTTTGATCTCATTTAGTTATTGTCAGTTATTGCATCCATAGCTCGATCAATGAATTGGAGAGTGGTAACATTTCTCCACCCCCATCCCTCAGCTGTTTACCAAAGCATGGGAAGTTGTTGGCTATGCTGACGTTGCCTCTCTGCCAAAGCACGTATGGCGCCGTACTGAGATGAGATGGACAAATGCCCTTCTAACTCCCGAGGGAGTTTTCAGCTGTTATCGTGACTGTTGCATAAATTCCACCTCAGGGCAAGAAAAATAACAAGCTGGCATTTAACGAACTGTATGAGGCTATAAACAAGCAGGAAAACTTACGTCCGGAGGCTGCTTTTCTGGTTGCTGGCGATTTAAATTCTGCGTCAACTTCCATCAACACATCTCCTTCGCCACGAAGGGTGATAAAGTCCTAGACCACTGTTATTCAACCCACAAGCAAGCATACAAGGCCCTTCCTCGTCCATTTGGCAAATCAGATCATAACTCCGTACTCCTGCTTCCAGAAGCTCAAACAAGAAGTACCTGTGACTCTCTCCATCGAGAAATGGTCAGCAGTATCAGAGATTATGTTATAGGACTGCTTTACTAGCGCTGATTGGAAAATGTTTTGAGACTCGGCTGATAACATCGATGAGCTAACCACCTCCATCACCAGCTTCATTAGGAAATGCTTTGGCGAAGTCGAGGTTTGCTGCTTTCCCCAATCAAAAGGCCTGGATTGACACAGAGGTTGGCTCTAAACTAAAAGACAGGGCTACCACAGACAGGGCTATCACAGACAACCCTGAGGCTACGGCTGAGGACAAGAACAAGTGCTATGATCTCCGCAGAGTCATCAAACAAGCCAAAGGACAATAAACTGTGGCAATAAGGTAGAATCATATTACTGAGGCTCTGTCGCAAGGGCTACAGTCCATTACAGATTACAAATGAAGACTCAGCTGTGATCTGCCCAACGATGACTCTCTTCCAGACGAACTCAATGCATTTTATGCACTCTCCGACAATAACAACATCGTGCCGGGTGTAAAGGACGCCACCGACCCAGAGGACTGGTTAATCTCACTCTCCGAGGCCGATTTGAGTAAGGTCTTTAATCAGATCAACACTCGCAAGTCCAGAGGGCCTGACAGTATTCCAGTGCGTGTTCTCAGAGCATTCTCAGAACACCTGGCAGGCATATTCACAGTAATTTTCAACCTCTCCTTGTCCCAGACAGTAATTCCCACATCTTTTAAGATGACTACCATCATTCCTGTTCCCAAGAACTCTAAGGCATATTGCCACAATGACTACCGCCATGTAGCACTCACAACTGTAAACATGAAGTGCTTTGAGAGGCTGGTTATGGCTCACATCAACTCCATCATCCCAGACACCCTAGACCCACTCCAATTTGTACACCACCCCAACAGGCCCATAAACAACACAATCTCAATTGCACTCCACATTGCTCTTACCCACCTGGATAACAGGAATACATATGTGAGAATACAGTTCACTGACTACAGCTCAGTGTTCAACACCATTGTCCCTTCCAAGCTCATCACCAAGCTTAGGACCCTGGGACTGAACACTTCCCTCTGTAACTAGATCCTAGACTTCCTGACGGGCTGACCCCAGGTGGTGAGTGTAGGCAACATCACCTCAGCCATGCTAATCCTCAGCACGGGGGCCCAACAGGGGTGTGTGCTTAGTCACTTCCTGTACTCCCTGTTCACCCACGACTGTATGGCCACGCACAACTCGCACAACTGTGTGGCCACGCACCGGCGATGATGAGATAGCCTACACAGAGGAGTTCAGTGACCTGGCAGTGTGGTGCCGGATCAAACCCTTCCCCTCAACGTTAGTAAGACCAAGTAGCTGATCGTGGACTGCAGGAAACGGGGCGAAGATGCCTCCATCCACATCGGCGGGGCTGCAGTGGAGCGGGTCGAGAGCTTCAAGTTCCTCAGTGTCTAAATCACTAATACTTAAAATTGTCCACACACACGCACAGTCGTGAACAAGGCTGCACCTCTTTCCCCTCTTGCCGACTCTATTCTTTGTACATATCAATGATGTCGCTCTTATTGCTGGTGATTCTCTGATCCACCTCTACGCAGACGACACCAATCTGTGTACATCTAGCCCATCTTTGGACACTGTGTTAACAAACCTCCAAACGAGCTTCAATGCCATACAACACCCCTTCCGCGGCCTCCAACTGCTTTTAAATGCTAGTAAAACTAAATGCATGCTCTTCAACCGATTGTTGCCCGCACCCACACACCCGACTAGCATCACTACTCTGGACGGTTCTGACTTAGAATATGTGGACAACTACAAATACCTGTCACGCCTGCTCCCGCTTTTCCCCCCTGGCGCTCGAGGGCGCCAGACTGCCCTGCATTACGCACTCCTGCCACCATCATTTATGCACACCTGCCTTCCCTCGTCACACGCTTCAGCGATATTGGACTCACCTGGACTCACTCATTCATCTGTTTATTTCCTCCCCTATATTTGTCAGTTCCCTGCTCTGTTCCCCGCTGCTGCATTGTTTGTCATATGCCCGTGTTACCCGTGTGCTTACGCTGTTCCTGTCTTGTTCTATGTCTGTTCCAGATTAAATGTTTGACTCCCCGTACCTGCTTCTCATCTCCAGCGTCATTCCTTACAATACGTAGGTGTCTGGTTAGACTGTAAACTCTTCTTCCAGACTCACATTAAGCATCTCTAATCCAAAATTAAATCTAGAATCGGCTTCCTATTTTGCAACAAAGCCTCCTTCACTCATTCTGCCAAACATACCCTCGTAAAACTGACTATCTTACCGATCCTTGACTTCGGCGATTTCATTTACAAAATAGCCTCCAACACTCTACTCAGCAAACTGAATGTAGTCTATCACAGTGCCATCTGTTTTGTCACCAATGCCCCATATACTGCCCACCACTGCCACCTGTATGCTCTCGTTGGCTGGCCCTCACTACATATTTGTCGCCAAACCCACTGGCTCCAGGTCATCTATAAGTCTTTGCTGGGTAAAGCCCCGCCTTATCTCAGCTCACTGGTCACCATAGCAACACCCACCCGTAGCAGGCGCTCCAGCAGGTATATTTCACTGGTCATCCCCAAAGCCAACACTTCCTTTGGCCGCCTTTCCTTCCAGTTCTCTGCTGCCAATGACTGGAACAAATTGCAAAAATCACTGAAGCTGGAGTCTCATATCTCCATCTCTAACTTTAAGCATCAGCTGTCAGAGCACTGTACCTGTACACAGCCAATCTGTAAATAGCACACCAAACTACCTCATCCCCATATTGTTATTTATCCTTTGCACCCCAGTATCTCTACTTGTACATCATCTATCACTCCAGTGTTAATGCTACATTGTAATTATTTTGCCTCAATGGCTTATTTATTGCCTTACCTCCCTACTCTTCTACATTTGCACACACTGTACATAGATTTTTCTATTGTGATATTGACTGTACATTTGTTTATGTGTAACTCTGTGTTGTTGTTTTTGACGCACTGCTTTGCTTTATCTTGGCCAGGTCACAGTTGTAAATGAGAATTTGTTCTCAACTGGCCTACCTGGTTAAATAAAGGTGAAATAAAAAATGAAATAGAAAAAAGTCATACAGCTGTACCATTGAGAGCATGTTGACTGGCTGCATCACTGCTCGGAATGGCAATAGCACCACCCTCAGTCGCATGGCACTACAGACGGTGGTGCGGACAGCCCAATACATCACTGGGGTTGAGCTCCCTGCTATCCAGGACCTCTATATTAGGCGGTGTACCAGTACATCACACTGCACAATGCACTATCCCGTCTTGACAAGAAGAATACCTACAGTGCCTTGCGAAAGTATCCGGCCCCCTTGAACTTTGCAACCTTTTGCCACATTTCAGGCTTCAAACATAAAGATATAAAACTGTATTTTTTTGTGAAGAATCAACAACAAGTGGGACACAATCATGAAGTGGAACGACATTTATTGGATATTTCAAACTTTTTTAACAAATCAAAAACGGAAAAATTGGGCGTGCAAAATTATTCAGCCCCCTTAAGTTAATACTTTGTAGCGCCACCTTTTGCTGCGATTACAGCTGTAAGTCGCTTGGGGTATGTCTCTATCAGTTTTGCACATCGAGAGACTGACATTTTTTCCCATTCCTCCTTGCAAAACAGCTCGAGCTCAGTGAGGTTGGATGGAGAGCATTTGTGAACAGCAGTTTTCAGTTCTTTCCACAGATTCTCAATTGGATTCAGGTCTGGACTTTGACTTGGCCATTCTAATACCTGGATATGTTTATTTTTGAACCATTCCATTGTAGATTTTGCTTTATGTTTTGGATCATTGTCTTGTTGGAAGACAAATCTCCGTCCCAGTCTCAGGTCTTTTGCAGACTCCATCAGGTTTTCTTCCAGAATGGTCCTGTATTTGGCTCCATCCATCTTCCCATCAATTTTAACCATCTTCCCTGTCCCTGCTGAAGAAAAGCAGACCCAAACCATGATGCTGCACCACCATGTTTGACAGTGGGGATGGTGTGTTCAGGGTGATGAGCTGTGTTGCTTTTACGCCAAACATAACGTTTTGCATTGTTGCCAAAAAGTTCAATTTTGGTTTCATCTGACCAGAGCACCTTCTTCCACATGTTTGGTGTGTCTCCCAGGTGGCTTGTGGCAAACTTTAAACAGCACTTTTTATGGATATCTTTAAGAAATGACTTTCTTCTTGCCACTCTTCCATAAAGGCCAGATTTGTGCAATATACGACTGATTGTTGTCCTATGGACAGAGTCTCCCACCTCAGCTGTAGATCTCTGCAGTTCATCCAGAGTGATCATGGGCCTCTTGGCTGCATCTCTGATCAGTCTTCTCCTTGTATGAGCTGAAAGTTTTGAGGGACGGCCAGGTCTTGGTAGATTTGCAGTGGTCTGATACTCCTTCCATTTCAATATTATCGCTTGCACAGTGCTCCTTGGGATGTTTAAAGCTTGGGAAATCTTTTTGTATCCAAATCCGGCTTTAAACTTCTTCACAACAGTATCTCGGACCTGCCTGGTGTGTTCCTTGTTCTTCATGATGCTCTCTGCGCTTTTAACGGACCTCTGAGACTATCACAGTGCAGGTGCATTTATACGGAGACTTGATTACACACAGGTGGATTGTATTTATCATCATTAGTCATTTAGGTCAACATTGGATCATTCAGAGATCCTCACTGAACTTCTGGAGAGAGTTTGCTGCACTGAAAGTAAAGGGGCTGAATAATTTTGCACGCCCAATTTTTCAGTTTTTGATGTTAAAAAAGTTTGAAATATCCAATAAATGTCGTTCCACTTCATGATTGTGTCCCACTTGTTTTTGATTCTTCACAAAAAAATACAGTTTTATATCTTTATGTTTGAAGCCTGAAATGTGGCAAAAGGTCGCAAAGTTCAAGGGGGCCGAATACTTTCGCAAGGCACTGTATATAAGAATTCTGTTCATTGACTGCTCGGCATTCAACCACTTAGTACCCTTCAAGCTCATCATTAAATTTGAGGCCCTGGGTCTCAACCCCACCCAGGTGGTGAAGGTAGGAAACAACATCTCCACTCTGCTGACCCTCAACACTGGGGCCCCACAAGGGTGCGTGCTCACCCCCCTCCTGTACTCCCTGTTCACCCATGACTGCGTGGCCATGCATGCCTCCAACTCGATCATCAAGTTTGCAGACGACACAATAGTAGTGAGCTTGATTACCAACAACGACGAGACAGCCTACAGGGAGGAGGTGAGGGCACTTGGAGTGTGGTGTCAGGAAAACAACCTGTCACTCAACATCAACAAAATAAAGGAGATGATCGTGGACTTCAGGAAACAACAGAGGGAGCACCCCCCTATCCACATCGAAGGGACAGCAGTGGAGAAGGTGGATATTTTTAAGTTTCTCTGCCTACACATCACGGACAAACTGAAATGGTCCACCCATACGGACAGTGTGGTGAAGAAGGCACAACATCGCCTCTTCAACCTCAGGAGGCTGAAGATATTTGGCTTGTCACCTAAAACCCTTACAAACGTTTACAGATGCAGACTTGAGAGCATCCTGTCGGGCTGTGTCACCGCCTGGTACGGCAACTGCACCGCCCTCAACCGTAATGCTCTCCAGAGGGTGGTGTGGTCTGCACAACGCATCACTGGGGGCAAACTACCTACAACAGCACCCGATGTCACAGGAAGGCCAAAAAGATAATCAAGGACAACAACCACCCGAGCCACTGCCTGTTCACCCCGCTACCATCCAGAAGGCGAGGTCAGTACAGGTGCTTCAAATCTGGAACCGAGAGACTGAAAAACAGCTTCTATCTCAAGGCCATCAGACTGTTAAACAGCCATCACTAACACAGAGAGCCTGCTGCCTACATACAGACTCAAATCTTTTACCACTTTAATAAATGTATCACTAGTCACTTTAAATAATGCCACGTTAATAATGTTTACATATCTTACATTACTCATCTTTATATTTATAAAAAAGTATTATTTACCTCAGATCTGCAATCCTTCAGGAAGCTAGCCAGAAACTCCAGGAGGCTGGCCAGAAACTAGCCAGAAGCTAGCCAGGAGCTAGCCCAGAAGCTAATCAGAAGCTAACCACGGTTTGTGGTCATCGGCTGTCCTTTAGTTCGAAAATCTATCGAAAATCTATCGCCAGTTTTGTACGGCGCAGCGCGGCTCGGAACGGAACATACCGGACCAATTTTTCTCTCCATGTCCCTGGATTTCAACTGCTCTCTGGACATTCATACCCGGATCTCACAGCTAGCTAGCTGCTATCCGTGTGACAGTCGGCTTTCGTCGATTCCGGAGCAAACATCGATTGTTCCGGTGCTAGCCAGCTCCGTCAATCACGCCTGAGTTCCATCATTCACTCCTGGGCTGCAGTCACCTATCCGGACCCGTTTCACTGCCTACGCGGAGCCCCACCGGGCCTTCACAACCGGACTGCCGACGTTATCTACCTGAAGGAGATCCGGCTGGCTCCTCTGTTGCGACGTTACCGGAACGCCCATCTGCGGCCCGCTAACCGTTAGCTGTCTTTCCGGCTGCTATCTGAATAGACAATCGGACAATTTATTTATTTGAATTATTATGTTTTCTTCTCGGGCCTCTATAACTATATCTATTGTTCTTATTTTTGTTGTTGTGTGATTTGGATTAATCACCTCTACCACACGGAACCCCACTAATCTACTGACCGAACGCAAGAGGTGGCTAACAACAGACTCCATCCTATGCTAGCTTGCTACCGGTTGGCTTGGCTAGCTGTCTAAATCGCCGTGACCCTAAACCAACCTCTCCACTCACTGGACCCTTTTGATCACTCGACTAAGCATGCCTCTCCTTAATGTCAATATGTCTTGTCCATTGCTGTTCTGGTTAGTGTTTATTGGCTTATTTCACTGTAGAGCCTCTAGTCCTGCTCACTATACCTTATCCAACCTATTAGTTCCACCACCCACACATGCAATGACATCTCCTGGTTTCAATGATGTTTCTAGAGACAATATCTCTCTCTTCATCACTCAATACCTAGGTTTACCTCCACTGTATTCACATCCTACCTTACCTTTGTCTGTACATTATACCTTGATGCTATTTTATCGCCCCCAGAAACCTCCTTTTACTCTCTGTTCCAGACGTTCTAGACGACCAATTCTTATTGCTTTTAGTCGCACCCTTATTCTACTACTCCTATGTTCCTCTGGCGATGTAGAGGTGAATCCAGGCCCTGCAGTGCCTAGCTCCACTCCTATTCCCCAGGCGCTCTCTTTTGACGACTTCTGTAACCGTAATAGCCTTGGTTTCATGCATGTTAACATTAGAAGCCTCCTCCCTAAGTTTGTTCTATTCACTGCTTTAGCACACTCTGCCAACCCGGATGTTCTAGCTGTGTCTGAATCCTGGCTTAGGAAGACCACCAAAAATTCAGACATTTTAATTCCAAACTACAACATTTTCAGACAAGATAGAACTGCCAAAGGGGGCGGTGTTGCAATTTACTGCAAAGATAGCCTGCAGAGTTCTGTCCTACTATCCAGATCTGTACCCAAACAATTTGAACTTCTACTTTTAAAAATCCACCTTTCTAAAAACAAGTCTCTCACCGTTGCCGCCTGCTATAGACCACCCTCTGCCCCCAGCTGTGCTCTGGACACCATATGTGAACTGATTGCCCCCCATCTATCTTCAGAGCTCGTGCTGCTAGGCGACCTAAACTGGAACATGCTTAACACCCCAGCCATCCTACAATCTAAACTTGATGCCCTCAATCTCACACAAATTATCAATGAACCTACCAGGTACCTCCCCAAAGCCTTAAACACGGGCACCCTCTTAGATATCATCCTAACCAACTTCCCCTCTAAATACACCTCTGCTGTCTTCAACCAAGATCTCAGCGATCACTGCCTCATTGCCTGCATCCGTAATGGGTCAGCGGTCAAACGACCTCCTCTCATCACTGTAAAACGCTCCCTGAAACACTTCAGCGAGCAGGCCTTTCTAATCGACCTGGCCGGGGTATCCTGGAAGGATATTGACCTCATCCCGTCAGTAGAGGATGCCTGGATATTTTTTAAAAATGCCTTCCTAACCATCTTAAATAAACATGCCCCATTCAAGAAATTTAGAACCAGGAACAGATATAGCCCTTGGTTCTCCCCAGACCTGACTGCCCTTAATCAACACAAAAACGTCCTATGGCGTTCTGCATTAGCATCGAACAGCCCCCGTGATATGCAGCTGTTCAGGGAAGCTAGAAACCATTATACACAGGCAGTTAGAAAAGCCAAGGCTAGCTTTTTCAAGCAGAAATTTGCTTCTTGCAACACTAACTCAAAAAGTTCTGGGACACTGTAAAGTCCATGGAGAATAAGAACACCTCCTCCCAGCTGCCCAGTGCACTGAAGATAGGAAACACTGTCACCACTGATAAATCCACCATAATTGAAAATTTCAATAAGCATTTTTCTACTGCTGGCCATGCTTTCCACCTGGCTACTCCTACCCCTGTCAACAGCACTGCACCCCCAACAGCAACTCGCCCAAGCCTTCCCCATTTCTCCTTCTCCCAAATCCATTCAGCTGATGTTCTGAAAGAGCTGCAAAATCTGGACCCCTACAAATCAGCCGGGCTAGACAATCTGGACCCTTTCTTTCTAAAATTATCTGCCGAAATTGTTGCCACCCCTATTACTAGCCTGTTCAACCTCTCTTTCGTGTCGTCTGAGATTCCCAAAGATTGGAAAGCAGCTGCGGTCATCCCCCTCTTCAAAGGGGGGGACACTCTTGACCCAAACTGCTACAGACCTATATCTATCCTACCATGCCTTTCTAAGGTCTTCGAAAGCCAAGTCAACAAACAGATTACCGACCATTTTGAATCTCACCATACCTTCTCTGCTATGCAATCTGGTTTCAGAGCTGGTCATGGGTGCACCTCAGCCACGCTCAAGGTCCTAAACGATATCTTAACCGCCATCGATAAGAAACATTACTGTGCAGCCGTATTCATTGATCTGGCCAAGGCTTTCGACTCTGTCAATCACCACATCCTCATCGGCAGACTCAACAGCCTTGGTTTCTCAAATGATTGCCTCGCCTGGTTCACCAACTACTTCTCTGATAGAGTTCAGTGTGTCAAATCTGAGGGTCTGTTGTCCGGACCTCTGGCAGTCTCTATGGGGGTGCCACAGGGTTCAATTCTTGGACCGACTCTCTTCTCTGTATACATCAATGAGGTCGCTCTTGCTGCTGGTGAGTCTCTGATCCACCTCTACGCAGACGACACCATTCTGTATACTTCCGGCCCTTCTTTGGACACTGTGTTAACAACCCTCCAGGCAAGCTTCAATGCCATACAACTCTCCTTCCGTGGCCTCCAACTGCTCTTAAATACAAGTAAAACTAAATGCATGCTCTTCAACCGATCACTACCTGCACCTACCCGCCTGTCCAACATCACTACTCTGGACGGCTCTGACTTAGAATACGTGGACAACTACAAATACTTAGGTGTCTGGTTAGACTGTAAACTCTCCTTCCAGACCCATATCAAACATCTCCAATCCAAAGTTAAATCTAGAATTGGCTTCCTATTTCGCAACAAAGCATCCTTCACTCATGCTGCCAAACATACCCTTGTAAAACTGACCATCCTACCAATCCTCGACTTTGGCGATGTAATTTACAAAATAGCCTCCAATACCCTACTCAACAAACTGGATGCAGTCTATCACAGTGCAATCCGTTTTGTCACCAAAGCCCCATACACTACCCACCATTGCGACCTGTACGCTCTCGTTGGCTGGCCCTCGCTTCATACTCGTCGCCAAACCCACTGGCTCCATGTCATCTACAAGACCCTGCTAGGTAAAGTCCCCCCTTATCTCAGCTCGCTGGTCACCATAGCATCTCCCACCTGTAGCACACGCTCCAGCAGGTATATCTCTCTAGTCACCCCCAAAACCAATTCTTTCTTTGGCCGCCTCTCTTTCCAGTTCTCTGCTGCCAATGACTGGAACGAACTACAAAAATCTCTGAAACTGGAAACACTTATCTCCCTCACTAGCTTTAAGCACCAACTGTCAGAGCAGCTCACAGATTACTGCACCTGTACATAGCCCACATATAATTTAGCCCTATCAACTACCTCTTTCCCAACTGTATTTAATTTATTTATTTATTTTGCTCCTTTGCACCCCATTATTTTTATTTCTACTTTGCACATTCTTCCATTGCAAAACTACCATTCCAGTGTTTTACTTTCTATATTGTATTTACCTTGCCACCAAGGCCTTTTTTTGCCTTTACCTCCCTTCTCACCTCATTTGCTCACATTGTATATAGACTTGTTTATACTTTATTATTGACTGTATGTTTGTTTTACTCCATGTGTAACTCTGTGTTGTTGTATCTGTCGAACAGCTTTGCTTTATCTTGGCCAGGTCGCAATTGTAAATGAGAACTTGTTCTCAACTTGCCTACCTGGTTAAATAAAGGTAAAATAAAAATAAATAAATAAAAAATCTCATATGTATATACTGTATTTTATACCATCTATTGCATCTTGCCTATGCTGCTCAGTCATCGCTCATCCATATATTTATATATTATTCCATCCCTTTAGATTTGTGTGTATTAGGTACAGTAGTTGTTGTGGAATTGTTAGATTACTTGTTAGATATTACTGCACTGTCGGAATTAGAAGCACAAGCATTTCGTTACACTCACATTAACATCTGCTAACGGCAGGTAGACTAGTGGTTAGAGCGTTGGGCCAGTAACTGAAAGGTTGGCGGATTAAATCCCTGAGCTGACAAGGTACCAATCTGTTGTTCTTCCCCTGAACAAGGCAGTTAACCCACTGTTCTTAGGCTGTCATTGTAAATAAGAATTTGTTCTTAACTGACTTGCTTGGTTAAAAAAAAAACAATAACCATGTGTATATAGCAAATAAAAGTTAATTGGATTTGATTTGACACTGCATCATTTGCTCACTCACAAATAATATGCACGTACATTTATACTGACTCTACACACACACACACGCACATACAATCATATATACGTTACTGCTACACTGTTTATCATATATCCTGATGTCTAGTCACCTTACCCCTATACGTATCTACCTCTATCACTCCAGAGAGATCCATCTCTGGAGAGACCTGAAAATAGCTGTGCAGAGACGATCCCCATCAAACCTGACAGTTTGAGAGGATCTGCAGAGAAGTATTGGAGGTTCTCCCCCAATACAGGTGTGCCAAGCTTGAAGCGTCATACACAGGAAGACTCAAGGCTGTAATCGCTGCCAAAGGTGCTTCCGCAAAGTAATGAGTAAAGGGTCTGAATACTTATGTAAATGTATTATTTCTGGTTTTTTTAAATAAATTTGCAAAAATGTATAAAAACCTGTTTTTGCTTTGCCATTGTGTGTAGATACTGTAGATGAAGAGAAAAATATACACTACCATTCAAAAGTTTGGTGTCACTTAGAAATTACCTTGTTTTTGAAATAACATTTTTTGTCCATTAAAATAAGATAAAATTGATCAGAAATACAGTGTAGGAATTGTTAATGTAGTAAATAACTATTGTTGCTGGAAAAGTCTGATATTTAATGGAATATCTACATAGGCATACAGAGGCCCATTATCAGCAACCATCACTCCTGCGTTCCAATGGCACGTTGTGTTAGTGAATCCAAGTTTATAATTTTAAAAGGCTAATTGATCATTAGAAAGCACGTTTCCAATTATGTTAGCACAGCTAAAAACTTTTGTACTGGTTAAAGAAGAAATAAAACTGGCCTTCTTTAGACTATTTGAGTATCTGGAGCGTCAGCATTTGTGGGTTCGATTACAGGCTCAAAATGACCAGAAACAAAGAACTTTCTTCTGAAACTCGTCAGTCTATTCTTTTTCTGAGAAATTAAGGCTATTCCATGTGAGAAATTGCCAAGAAACTGAAGATCTCGTACAACGCTGTGTACTACTCCCTTCACAGAACAGCACAAACTGGCTCTAACCAGAATAGAAAGATGAGTGGGAGGCCCCGGTGCACAACTGAGCAAGAGGACAAGTACATTAGAGTGTCTAGTTTGAGAAACAGACCCCTCACAAGTCCTCAACTGGCAGCTTCATTAAATAGTACCCACAAAACACCAGTCTCAATGTCAACAGTGAAGAAGCGACTCCGGGATGCTGACCTTCTAGGCAGAGTTCCTCTGTCCAGTGTCTGTATTCGATTGCCCATCTTAATCTTTTCTTTTTATTGGCCAGTCTGAGATATGGCTTTTTCTTTGCAACTCTGCCTAGAAGGCCAGCATTCCGGAGTCGCCTCTTCACTGTTGACGTTGAGACTGGTGTGTTGTGGGTACTATTTATTGAAACTGCCAGTTGAGGTCTTGTGAAGCTCTTTCATTGCTTTTCTTTAAAAAACAAGGACATTTTTAAGTGACCCCAAACTTTTGAACGGTAGTGTATTTAATTAATTTTAAAATAATGCTGTAACATAACAAAATGTGGAAAAAGTGAAGGGGTCTGAATAGTTCCCGAATGCACTGTATGTGATCCAACTGTTAAATTAAATGTTTTATCAAAATGTACACACATAATTTCACATGGACATAAAGGCACTATTTTTATGGAATGACCCAGTTAGCTGTTTTTGACTGACTTAGGTTGCAGCAGTAAGCTTATTTATTTAATTTTTATTTCACCTTTATTTAACCAGGTAGACCAGTTCAGAACAAGTTCTCATTTACAACTGCGACCTGGCCAAGATAAAGCAAAGCAAAACAAAAAGAACAACACAGAGTTAGACATAAAAAACGTACAGTCAATAACACAATAAAAAAAATCTATGTACAGTGTGTGCAAATGTAGAAGAGTAGGGAGGTAGGCAATAAATAGGTCATAGAGGCGTATAATTACAATTTAGCATTAACACTGGAATGATAGATGTGCAGATGATGATATGCAAGTAGAGATACTGGGGTGCAAAAGAGCAAGAGGGTAAGTAATAATATGGGGATGAGGTAGTTGGGTGTGCTATTTACAAATCCTCTCATTCCAAGATGGCGTAGCAGTGAAGACGTGTTTGTTTGTCCACTCGTGTACTTTTGTATTTTTTCATATTTTTTGTATATATATTTCAATTTATTTTCAATCTCTTTTCGATTTTTAATTTGATTATACCTTCCGGTAACCTGCCTCACCCAATGTGATACGGAATCGCTATTATTTTCAATTTTAGAACACATTCAAGAACCTCCAGAAGCTAACCAGCTAATTAGCTACAAGCTATTTAGTCATTGTTAGCCACTGCTAGCGGCTTTTACCTTCTGCACAGATACCAGCCCTGTTTTTAGTCTGGATAATACTCGCTAGTCTACCAGTATCGGACTGTCTCTCCACAACAACGCCGGATTCCTGCCGTAATCCCTGGACCACTACTTCTGATCTTCACAGCTAGCTAAGCTATCCCTGAGGCCCACCTCCCGGCCTAATCAGCTGTTCACCCGAACCCCACTCATACACGGCTAGAGCCCAATACTCCACCGGATCCTTGCTGTAAACACTGGACCTTGGCACTGGATCACCGCTGCTACCAATTGGCTATAGTGGCTAATGCCACTGCCACGAAGCTAGCACCAGTTAGCCGTGTTAGCCATGAGCCAGGCGCATCTCCCGGCTAGCAAACTAAATTCTACAATACCTCTTTCGCCATCTGGCTTGGATTCTCTGTCGACACGGCGTCCCGCCGCACCTCCACGACTGGTCTGCCGATGAATACTCCATCCGCTGTGCCTTCAACCGGCCTCCGTCGGAGCAGACGCTCCTACTAGCCCCAGGCTACTAAGTTTAAACACTGTGTCGCCCGCGTGCTAACGTAGTGGCGGCTTCCTTGCTCCATCTACTGCTGCCCCCTGGACACTATGATCACTTGGCTACATAGCTGATGCCTGCTGGACTGTCCATTAATCACGGTACTCCGTTCTGTTTATTTATTTTTATCTGTCGGCCCCAGCCGCGAACTCAGGCTCTGTGTGTAGTTAATCCGACTCTCTCTGCCTAGTCATCACCATTTCACCTGCTGTTGTTGTGTTAGCTGATTAGCTGTTGTTGTCTCACCTGTTGTTTTAGCTAGCTCTCCCAATCAACACCTGCGATTACTTTATGCCTTGCTGTATGTCTCTCTCAAATGTAAATATGCCTTGTATACTGTTGTTCAGGTTAGTTATCATTGTTTTAGTTTACAATGGAGCCCCTAGTTCCACTCTTCATACCTCTGGTACAGTGCCTTGCGAAAGTATTCGGCCCCATTGAACTTTGCGACCTTTTGCCACATTTCAGGCTTCAAACATAAAGATATAAAACTGTATTTTTTTGTGAAGAATCAAAAACAAGTGGGACACAATCATGAAGTGGAACGACATTTATTGGATATTTCAAACTTTTTTAACAAATCAAAAACTGAAAAATTGGGCGTGCTAAATTATTCAGCCCCTTTACTTTTAGTGCAGCAAACTCTCTCCAGAAGTTCATTGAGGATCTCTGAATGATCCAATGTTGACCTAAATGACTAATGATGATAAATACAATCCACCTGTGTGTAATCAAGTCTCCGTATAAATGCACCTGCACTGTGATAGTTAAAAGCGCAGAGAGCATCATGAAGAACAAGGAACACACCAGGCAGGTCCGAGATACTGTTGTGAAGAAGTTTAAAGCTGGATTTGGATACAAAAAGATTTCCCACGCTTTAAACATCCCAAGGAGCACTGTGCAAGCGATAATATTGAAATGGAAGGAGTATCAGACCACTGCAAATCTACCAAGACCTGGCCGTCCCTCTAAACTTTCAGCTCATACAAGGAGAAGACTGATCAGAGATGCAGCCAAGAGGCCCATGATCACTCTGGATGAACTGCAGAGATCTACAGCTGAGGTGGGAGACTCTGTCCATAGGACAACAATCAGTCGTATATTGCACAAATCTGGCCTTTATGGAAGAGTGGCAAGAAGAAAGCCATTTCTTAAAGATATCCATAAAAAGTGTTGTTTAAAGTTTACCACAAGCCACCTGGGAGACACACCAAACATGTGGAAGAAGGTGCTCTGGTCAGATGAAACCAAAATTGAACTTTTTGGCAACAATGCAAAACGTTATGTTTGGCGTAAAAGCAACACAGCTCATCACCCTGAACACACCATCCCCACTGTCAAACATGGTGGTGGCAGCATCATGGTTTGGGCCTGCTTTTCTTCAGCAGGGACAGGGAAGATGGTTAAAATTGATGGGAAGATGGATGGAGCCAAATACAGGACCATTCTGGAAGAAAACCTGATGGAGTCTGCAAAAGACCTGAGACTGGGACGGAGATTTGTCTTCCAACAAGACAATGATCCAAAACATAAAGCAAAATCTACAATGGAATGGTTCAAAAATAAACATATCCAGGTGTTAGAATGGCCAAGTCAAAGTCCAGACCTGAATCCAATTGAGAATCTGTGGAAAGAACTGAAAACTGCTGTTCACAAATGCTCTCCATCCAACCTCACTGAGCTTGAGCTGTTTTGCAAGGAGGAATGGGAAAAAATTTCAGTCTCTCGATGTGCAAAACTGATAGAGACATACCCCAAGCGACTTACAGCTGTAATCGCAGCAAAAGGTGGCGCTACAAAGTATTAACTTAAGGGGGCTGAATAATTTTGCACGCCCAATTTTTCAGTTTTTGGTTTGTTAAAAAAGTTTGAAATATCCAATAAATGTCGTTCCACTTCATGATTGTGTCCCACTTGTTGTTGATTCTTCACAAAAAAATACAGTTTTATATCTTTATGTTTGAAGCCTGAAATGTGGCAAAAGGTCGCAAAGTTCAAGGGGGCCGAATACTTTCGCAAGGCACTGTACCAGAGGTATGAAGAGTGGAACTAGGGGCTCCATTGTAAACTAAAACAATGATAACTAACCTGAACAACAGTATACAAGGCATATTGACATTTGAGAGAGACATACAGCAAGGCATAAAGTAATTGCGCGGTATGGTGGGGTGCGCTGTACCCGCACCCCACCATACCCCTGTCTGCGCATTATGCCCTGAATATATTCTACCACGCCCAGAAATCTGCTCCTCCTTTTTTCTCCCAACGCTCTAGGCGACCAGTTTTGATAGCCTTTAGCCACACCCTCATACTACTCCTCCTCTGTTCCACGGGTGATGTGGAGGTAAACCCAGGCCCTGCATGTCCCCAGGCACCCTCATTTGTTGACTTCTGTGATCGAAAAAGCCTTGGTTTCATGCACGTCAACATCAGAAGCCTCCTCCGTACTCACTGCTTTAGCACACTCTGACAACCCTAATGTCCTTGCCGTGTCTGAATCCTGGCTTAGGAAGGCCACCAAAAATTCTGAGATTTCCATACCCAACTATAAGATTTTCCGTCAAGATAGAACTGCCAAAGGGGGAGGAGTTGCAGTCTACTGCAGAGATAGAAAAGTACAAAGTAATGTCATACTTTCCAGGTCCATACCCAAACAGTTCGAACTTCTAATTTTAAAAATGAATCTCTCCAGAAATAAGTCTCTCACTGTTGCCGCCTGCTACCGACCCCCCTCAGCTCCCAGCTGTGCCCTGGACACCATTTGTGAATTGATCGCCCCCCATCTAGCTTCAGAGTTTGTTCTGTTAGGTGACCTAAACTGGGATATGCTTAACACCCCGGCAGTCCTACAATCCAAGCTAGATGCCCTCAATCTCACAAATCATCAAGGAACCCACCAGGTACAACCCTAAATCTGTAAACAAGGGCACCCTCAGACGTTATCCTGACCAACTAGCCCTCCAAATACACCTCCGCTGTCTTCAATCAGGATCTCAGCGATCACTGCCTCATTGCCTGTATCCGCTACGGGTCTGCAGTCAAACGACCACCCCTCATCACCGTCAAACGCTCCCTAAAACACTTCTGCGAGCAGGCCTTCCTAATCGACCTGGCCTGGGTATCCTGGAAGGATATTGACCTCATCCCGTCAGTTGAGGATGCCTGGTCATTCTTTAAAAGTAACTTCCTCACCATCTTAGATAAGCATGCTCCGTTCAAAAAATGCAGAACTAAGAACAGATATAGCCCTTGGTTCACTCCAGACCTGACTGCCCTCGACCAGCACAAAAACATCCTGTGGCGGACTGCAATAGCATCGAATAGTCCCCGCGATATGCAACTGTTCAGGGAAGTCAGGAACCAATATACGCAGTCAGTCAGGAAAGCAAAGGCCAGCTTTTTCAAGCAGAAATTTGCATCCTGTAGCTCTAACTCCAAAAAGTTCTGGGACACTGTAAAGTCCATGGAGAACAAGAGCACCTCCTCCCAGCTGCCCACTGCACTGAGGCTAGGTAACATGGTCACCACCGATAAATCCATGATAATCGAAAACTTCAACAAGCATTTCTCAACGGCTGGCCATGCCTTCCTCTTGGCTACTCCAACCTCGGCCAACAGCTCCGCCCCCCCCGAAGCTACTCGCCCAAGCCTCCCCAGCTTCTCCTTTACCCAAATCCAGATAGCAGATGTTCTGAAAGAGCTGAAAAACCTGGACCCGTACAAATCAGATGGGCTTGACAGTCTGGACCCTCTATTTCTGAAACTATCCGCCGCCATTGTCGCAACCCCTATTATCAGCCTGTTCAACCTCTCTTTCATATTGTCTGAGATCCCCAAGGATTGGAAAGCTGCCGCAGTCATCCCCCTCTTCAAAGGGGGAGACACCCTGGACCCAAACTGTTACAGACCTATATCCATCCTGCCCTGCCTATCTAAGTTCTTCGAAAGCCAAGTCAACAAACAGACCATCTCGAATCCCACCGTACCTTCTCCGCTGTGCAATCTGGTTTCCGAGCCGGTCACGGGTGAACCTCAGCCACGCTCAAAGGTACTAAATGATATCATAACTGCCATCGATAAAAGACAGTACTGTGCAGCCGTCTTCATCGACCTGGCCAAGGCTTTCGATTCTGTCAATCACCATATTCTTATCGGCAGACTCCGTAGCCTCGGTTTTTCTAATGACTGCCTTGCCTGGTTCACCAACTACTTTGCAGACAGAGTTCAGTGTGTCAAATCGGAGGGCATGTTGTCCGGTCCTCTGGCAGTCTCTATGGGGGTGCCACAGGGAGCAATTCTCGGGCAGACTCTTTTCTCTGTATATATCAATGATGTTGCTCTTGCTGCGGGCGATTCCCTGATCCACCTCTTCGCAGACGACACCATTCTGTATACTTCTGACCCTTCCTTGGACACTGTGCTATCTAACCTCCAAACGAGCTTCAATGCCGTACAACACTCCTTCCGTGGCCTCCAACTGCTCTTAAACACTAGTAAAACCAAATGCATGCTTTCCAACCGTTCGCTGCCTGCACCCGCATGCCCGACTAGCATCACCACCCTGGATGGTTCCGACCTAGAATATGTGGACATCTTTAAGTACCTAGGTGTCTGGCTAGACTGTAAACTCTCCTGGTAAAACTGACTATCCTACCGATCCTCGACTTCGCCGATGTCATCTACAAAATAGCTTCCAATACTCTACTCAGCAAACTGGATGCAGTTTATCACTGTGCCATCCGTTTTGTTACTAAAGCACCTTATACCACCAACCACTGCAACCTGTATGCTCTAGTCGGCTGGCCCTCGCTACATATTCATCGCCAGACCCACTGGCTCCAGGTCATCTACAAGTCCATGCTAGGTAAAGCTCCGCCTTATCTCAGTTCACTGGTCATGATGGCAACACCCACCCGTAGCACGCGCTCTAGCAGGTGTATCTCACTGATCATCCCTAAAGCCAACACCTCATTCTGCCGCCTTTCCTTCCAGTTCTCTGCTGCCTGTGACTGGAACGAATTGCAAAAATCGCTGAAGTTGGAGACTTTTATCTCCCTCGACAACTTTAAACATCTGCTATCTGAGCAGCTAACCGATCGTTGCAGCTGTACCGAGTCCATCGGTAAATAGCCCACCCAATTTACCTACCTCATCCCCATACTGTTTTTATTTATTTACTTTTCTGCTCTTTTGCACACCAGTATCTCTACCTGCACATGACCATCTGATCATCTATCACTCCAGTGTTAATCTGCTAAATTGTAGTTATTCACCTACATCCGCATGCCTTTTGCACACAATGTAAATAGACTCTTTTTTTATTTTTTTCTACTGTGTTATTGACTTGTTTATTGTTTACTCCATGTGTAACTCTGTGTTGTTGTCTGTTCACACGGCTATGCTTTATCTTGGCCAGATCGCAGTTGTAAATGAGAACTTGTTCTCAACTAGCCTACCTGGTTAAATAAAGGTGAAATATATATATATATATTTTAAATTGGCTGTGTACAGGTACAGTAAGCTGCTCTGACAGCTGATGCTTAAAGTTAGAGAGGGAGATATGAGACTCCAGCTTCAGTGATTTTTGCTGCAGCTTGTAAACCAATTCCAGTCATTGGCAGCAGAGAACTGGAAGGAAAGGCGGCCAAAAGAAGTGTTGGCTTTGGGGATGACCAGTGAAATATACCTGCTGGAGTGCCTGCTATGGGTGGGTGTTGCAATTGTGTTGCAATTGTGTCTAGCTAGCTAACTAACAACAACAATTTCCGCAATGGTGATAAAGCAATGGAAAGAAACGACTCTTGTTTGTGAAATAATCAATCTGCATTTATTGTTGCTATAGTTAAATATTCCTAGTAGATCCATTATGCGTATCCAAAATCTGAACCCATCCATACTAGCTATTTAAATTGGTTTACAAGCTGCAGCCTTCGGCATGGGTAAAAAGGACAAGTGCATGTGCAGCTGGGCAGCCTTCCACAGGTGGGACTCGGACTTGGTAGCTAATTTTAAATATCCAAGTGCATGCGTGTCTGGTTGGCTGAGCTGGCAAATCAGCTTTTTTTGGCTGGTATATGCCCATGTTCTTTTTGTCCCTATCAGGGCAAGCAGGGGCACAGAGAGTAACTGCTTTTTAACATCTTTAATTGGCATTTTAGGAAGGACATTTATTAGTTCATATTGTAATTATTTATAGATCATATTTCATATAATTCTGGAACACTGGGAAGTTACTTTAAGGCATTGATGGTTTACCGAGACATTTATTTCCTTTTGCTTTGTGGATGCATTTTGCCCCGAATAGAGGAGATGGCTTTGGAAGAGAGGAGTCAGTGCAGTAGTTAACTCTCTGACAGGGTTTTCAAAGAGAGGGGCATTGGCTGTTTTTTTTGTTGCTGTGTGTTGTTCTCAAGGGGATTTCCCCATTCTTTCTTTCAGAATTGGCTGGACCCGTCAAAGGAGATCAAGAAGCAAATCCGAAGTTAGTGTGACCACGCATGTACACACACACACACACACACACACACACACACACACACACACACACACACACAGTGCTGACTGTGTGTCGTTTATCCACAGTTGGCTCATGGCATTTCGGCTTTGCTGTCAAGTTTTATCCCCCTGACCCATCTCAGCTCACTGAAGACATCACCAGGTGGGTTTGAATCATAATCAACACCAACAACATCTACTAAATATGCTATGGAAGTCAGATTTGATGTCCAACTGCCTTTATTGATAATAACCTGTCCCTCCAGGATTTTGCGATTTATTCTAGGGCTTGCAAATTTGACCACTGTTACTGCATAAAACTGCAATTATTACTTCATAAAATTGTGTGATCACTGCACTACAAAAACAGGGCTCGCAATTTTAACCAATCACCGCACTTAACTGCATAAATTTGTTAAATCAAGCCAGAAGTCGTTGCAAATTGCCATACAAAACTTCAGAACTGCTGCATCAAAACCAAACATTTTTGCTGACAAATCCCACATGAAAAAATACTATAGTATACTATGGTATAAATACTGTAGTATTATTATATATACAGTTGAAGTCGGAGGTTTACATACACCTTAGCCAAATACCTTTAAACTCCGTTTTTCACAATTCCTGACATTTAATACGAGTAAAAATTCCCTGTCTTAGGTCAGTTAGGATCACAACTTTATTTTAAGAATGTGATATGTCAGAATAATAGTAGAGAAAATGATTTATTGCAGCTTTTATTTCTTTCATCACATTCCTAGTCGGTCAGAAGTTTACATACACTCAATTAGTATTTGGTAGCATTGCCTTTAAATGGTTTAACTTGGGTCAAACGTTTTGGGTAGCCTTCCACAATAAGTTGGGTGAATTTTGGCCCATTCCTCCTGACAGAGCTGGTGTAACTGAGTCAGGTTTGTAGGCCTCCTTGCTCGCACATGCTCTTTTAGTTCTGCCCACACATTTTCTATGGGATTGAGGTCAGGGCTTTGTGATGGCCACTCCAATACCTTGACTTTGTTGTCCTTAAGCCATTGTGCCACAACTTTGAAAGTATGCTGTGGGTCATTGTCCATTTGGAAGACCCATTTTCTACCAAGATTTAACTCAACTGATATCTTGAGATGTTGCTTCAATATATCCACATAATTTTCCTGCCTCATGATGCTATCAATTTCATGAAGTGCACCAGTCCTCCTACAGCAAAGCACCCCCACAACATGATGCTGCCACCCCCGTACTTCACAGTTGGGATGGTGTTCTTCTGCTTGCAAGTGTCCCCCTTTTTTCTCCAAACATAACGATGGTCATTATGGCCAAACAGTTCTATTTTTGTTTCGTCAGACCAGAGGAAATTTCTCCAAATAGTACAATCTTTGCCCCATGTGCTGTTGCAAAACGTAGTCTGGCTTTTTATGGCGGTTTTGGAGCAGTGGCTTCTTCCTTGCTGAGCGGCCTTTCAGGTTATGTCCTTATAGGACTTTTTTTACTGTGGATATAGATACTTTTGTACCTGTTTCCTCCAGCATCTTCACAATGTCCTTTGCTGCTGTTCTGGGATTGATTTGCACTTGTCACACCAAAGTACGTTCATCTCTAGGAGACAGAACGCATCTCCTTCCTGAGCGGCATGATGGCGGCGTGGTCCCATGGTGTTTAGACTTGGTATTGTTTGTACAGATGAACGTGGTACCTTCAGACAGTTTGAAATTGCTCCCAAGGATGAACCAGACTTGTGGAAGTCTACAATTTATCTTCTGAGGTCTTGGCTGATTTCTCTTGATTTTCCAATGATATCAAGCAAAGATGCACTGAGTTTGAAGGTAGGCCTTGAAATACATCCACAGGTACACTTCCAATTGACTCAAATGATGTCAGTTAGCCTATCAGAAGTTTCTAAAGCCATGACATAATTTTCTGGAATTTTCCAAGCTGTTTAAAGGCACAGTCAACTTCGTGTATGTAAACTTCTGACCCACTGGAATTGTGATACAGTGAATTATAAGGGAAATAATTTGTCTGTAAACAATTGTTGGAAAAATGACTTGTGTCATGCACAAAGTAGATGTCCTACCCAACTTACCAAAACTATAGTTTGTTAACAAGAAATTTGTGGAGTGGTTGAAAAACAAGTTTTAATGACTCCAACCTAAGTGTATGTAAACTTCCGATTTCAACTGTATATACTATATTATTCACCTTAATGTTTTCTCTGACTTTACTGTGTTATTCACTGTAGTGTTTTTGCTGAATTTACTGTGGTGTTTGGGACATGACTCTAGTATACTGTAGTATTTACTCTAGTGTTGTTGCAGACATCACTGTAATATACTGTAGTATTTACAGTTTATTTTAGTATATATACTATACTCCCATGGGGCAGCACACAATTGGCCCAGTGTGGTCTGGGTTAGGGGAGGGTTTGGCCAGGGGGGCTTTACTTGGCTCATCTCGCTCTAGCGACTCCTTGTGGCTGGCCAGACACCTGAAGGCTGACCTCGGTTGTCAGTTGAACTGTGTTTCCTCCGACACATTGTTTCGGTGTTTCGGAGGACATTCGCCTCCCGAGCCCGTTGGGGAGTTTCAGCAATGAGACAAGATTAAAATTAGGGAGAATAAAGGAGTAAAAAAGTGAAAAGAATATAGATGCTACAGTAACCACTGTAGTGTTTTTGTGGACATTACTGTGGTATTTACTATAGTGTTTTTGTTTTATTATCTTTGATGGTGATGGGATGTACAATACCGACACTTCCAGACTTGCGTAACATTTTCAAAGCCGTCTGATCTGATACAAAAGTACCGATACCTGTATCATGATCAATGATGTCCAAAGCTTACTTTGATCAAGTGCTTTTTCAAAATGTTGTGAGCTTTTTTTTGATGCCAAGTTGCTTTCAAACACTCACCTCTACCGGGGACAGTATTTTCAGATGTAGCTTTTATTTCCAGACCAGAGCACCTGACTGGTAACTCTGCAGGTAGGGTAGCGAGCCATCGGTTTCTCAGATGATAAAACATAGGGTTGAATCAAATCAAATTCTATTCGTCACATGCGCCAAATACAACAGGTGTAGACCTTACAGGGAAATGCTTACTTACAAGCCCTGTATCACAACAATGCAGTTTTAAGAAAACCCCAAAAAAAGGTAAGCGATAAGAATAACAAATAATTAAAGAGCAGCAGTAAAATAACAATAGTGGGGCTATATACAGGGGTTACCAGTACAGAGGTAATTGAGGTAATATCTACATGTAGGTAGAGTTATTAAAGTGACTATGCATAGATAATGACAGAGAGTAGCAGCAGCGTAGAGGTGGGGGGGAGTCTTATGGCTTGGGGGTAGAAGCTGTTTAGAAGCCTCTTGGACCTAGACTTGGCTCCCGTACCACTTGCCGTGCGGTAGCAGAGAGAACAGTCTATGACTAGGGTGGCTGGAGTCTTTGACAATTTTTAGAGCCTTCCTCTGACACCGCCTGGTATAGAGGTCCTGGATGGCAGGAAGCTTGGCCCCGGTGATGTACTGAGCCATACGTACTACCCTAGTAGTGCCTTGCAGTCAGAGGCCGAGCAGTTGCCATACCAGGCAGCGATGCAGCCCATCAGGATGCTCTCGATGGTGCAGCTGTAAAACCTTTTTAGGATCTGATCATGCCAAATCTTTTCAGTCTCCTGAGGGGGAGATAATGTGAAACCACACTATCTGCATATTGTTGTTCTTAGAATTTGTTTAATTTAGTATGATAAGCTTTTGTCGCATCCTAAATAATGACATGGATATACAGTTTTTAAAACAAACTTGGAGGCAAATAAAAGGATGAAGGATGTAAGATGCTAACCTCATATTATAACTGTTTAGGTGTTCAAAACCCACGACTAACCGCTGTACCACAGAGTTTTGATAAATGCCTTGGTCAAAACTTATATCTGAACATCAAATGCTTCTGTTAATTGCTGAACAGCAAGTGTCACTAATGTGCATTGTGTTAAAAGCTCATCGTAATGAACCGTATTTCGGCACAATTTGGTGAGAGCCACCAAAGGCTTCCGAAAGCCTTGTTTTCCCATCACTAATCTTTGACATAGAAGTAGGGGCTTTCTTCTTGAGGAAACCTACTGGACAAATACTAAAATAGCATAATTTCCATAACCTATAGGTAGGTGGTATGTAGGTAGCTAGGTAGGACTGGCGTCTAAACAGATAGTTCTATAACATGTTACATATTACACAATATATGGTCTATACTTTGCATGTAGGTTTCTCACTCATGGGTGGCACAAATTGGGATATGGGAGATGGGAATGGGTTGGGTATATGCAAATGAGTAATGTGGTATTACTGTTCTACAGTATACAAAACATGTAATAGTAAGTACTATACTATCAAGGGATACTACAGTGTGTAGTATAGTAGGTCACATTTTATTTGTAGAGTCTGGATTTTTTAAAATATTTATTTTACTCCGTGGGCATGAGATCCTCTTCAAAGAGGTAGGGTTCATACGTTTTCGGAAGATGGGCAGGGACTCCGCTGTCTGACTTTAGGGGGAAGCTTGTTTCACCATTGGGGTGCCAGGACAGTGAAGAGCTTTGGTTAGGCTGAGTGGGAGCTGCCCTCCCGTAGGGGTAGGGGGGCCAAGAGACCAGTGGTGTTGGAATGGAGTGGTCGGGTTGGGATTTGAGCATAGCCTGACGGTAAGCAGTGGCAGTTCCCTTTACAACTCCATAGGCAAGCACCAGGGTCTTGAACATGATGTGAGCTTAGACTGGAAGCCAGTGGAGTGTGTGGAGGAGCGGGGTGCATGGATGTGGTGGCACAAGCGGGGAGCCCAGCTAGCAGAGAGTTGCAGTAGTCTAGATGGGAGTTGACAAGTGCCTGGATTTGGACCTGCGGCTCTTCTGTCTGAGGAAAGGCCATATTCTACGGATGTACTCTGCTTTGATGTTTGCAGAGAAGGACAGAGTGTTGTTGTCCAGGGTCATGCCAAGGTTCTTTGCACTCTGGGAGATTAGGGGGGGGGGACAATTTAGCCTATGTTTTTTTTGTCCCCCCACTTTGGTTCTGCAATCACCATCTCCCACAAATTAATTTGTCATTTTGTCAGATTACGTGTTTGAACTAGTAATGTATCAATATTTATAGTTTACAAATTAGCTATAACATAGCCAATAAAGATATAGCACAACTTTGGATTTCATCCCCTTCTGATTTTGACCGTTTTTATGGAGTGATCTTCTCTTGTCCTCTTGCTTCGGCCATGCAGTGCGCCTCGTAAAACGGATTGCTTTCCTCGTTATGTTTAACGCAAAACTACCAAAATTATTGCTGATGAACCTGAACAATTAAAATACAATCTATTGTAAACCCCTTTCAGCAGGTATAGCCAGATGAGAGTTGTATCTCCGGTAGCTTACTTTTATTCCGGTAAAACACAATTTTCAACAGCGCATAGATAATAACCTAGCAAATTACATAGGTTGTCACGCAACTAATAAAGCCTAATATCAGGCAAGCCATTTTAGCATTTTAATGCTGAAGGTGCCATGCAGATGTGCAAGGTCAGGAACAGACCGCTTACCTCTCATTGTGCGCATGTAACGATGTACGCTGGAAGTCGGGAAGCAGGTTCAGGGAGTGAATACATTTAATTAATAAATGAACACAACAAGAAACACAAACAGCGCACCGACATGAAACAGGAACAATGACGACTGGGGAAGAAACCAAATGGAGTGACATATAAAGGGCAGGTAATCAAGGAGGTGATGGAGTCCAGGTGATTGTCATTATGTGCATAACGCTGGTGACAGGTTTTTTTAAAATGGTTTTATTTATTTTTATTAACAACAAATCAATACAGAAAATACATGAGAGAACACAAGTATACAGTGCCTTGCGAAAGTATTCGGCCCCCTTGAACTTTGCGACCTTTTGCCACATTTCAGGCTTCAAACATAAAGATATAAAACTGTATTTTTTTGTGAAGAATCAACAACAAGTGGGACACAATCATGAAGTGGAACGACATTTATTGGATATTGCAAACTTTTTTAACAAATCAAAAACTGAAAAATTGGGCGTGCTAAATTATTCAGCCCCTTTACTTTCAGTGCAGCAAACTCTCTCCAGAAGTTCAGTGAGGATCTCTGAATGATCCAATGTTGACCTAAATGACTAATGATGATAAATACAATCCACCTGTGTGTAATCAAGTCTCCGTATAAATGCACCAGCACTGTGATAGTCTCAGAGGTCCGTCAAAAGCGCAGAGAGCATCATGAAGAACAAGGATTCTTCATTCATTCTTCATTCTTCACAAAAAAATACAGTTTTATATCTTTATGTTTGAAGCCTGAAATGTGGCAAAAGGTCGCAAAGTTCAAGGGGGCCGAATACTTTCGCAAGGCACTGTATATAGATTATATACAATGGACAATCGAGCTAAAGACCTTAAGGGACATACATACACTTATAATTCTAACAGCTTTTTTGTTAGTAGAGTATTTAATTGTCTTAAAATACAGTTCAATTTCTTTTTGTAGGGTAAGAAAACGTGTTTTTTGTTTGTAAATTTACATTTGTGTATATGAAATTTGGCCAAAAGAATAATGAAATTAATGACAAAAATATGTTTCAGCTTATTTCTATCGTATGTCTTGCCACAGTTCTTACATGAATACATTGCCAAAAAATACACTGTTTCTGGGTGGTCATTACAAAAGGAGCAATTTGAGTTGATGTTTTCCTTAAACTTCTTCATATAGTGGTTGGCAGGATAATATTAATGAATAATTTTAAAGGAAATTCCTTAATTTTTGTTAACAAGTAGGTATGTGTGTGGCAACATCCAAACTTTTTCCCAACAGATATTATCAATAAATCCATTCCAATAAGGCATGACATACTGTAAGGTATCAATACAACATCCTGCTGAAACAAGGCTCGTATCGCTCTGTTGTTGAATGGACCAAAAGAGAAACAAATATTTTTTACTGAGTCAACAGGGTCAATGGAAGGTAGGCTCTGAGGGTCAGGTCTTGACACATGTTCCTGAATAACAGAGCAACACCTGAGGGAATGGCATCTAAAACAATTGCAAAATATTTAGGTGTTAAAGGGACCTTGTAAAGTGATAAGAATTCCTTATAACTGAGTAAAAGACCCTCTGCATTTACCAGTTGGCTCACCAATAGGATATTATTTCGGAACCAATATTCTATAAACAAAGAATAATTTTTATACAATATATCCCGATTATTCCATATATAATATCTGTGTGGAGAAAATGTGTATTTATAAATTAAGGACTATGACAAGAAAACCTGCCGATGAAAAGCAGAGTTTCACTGGAACTTTGTCAATATTATAATTGCAAAACAACATGAAGTTAAGGCCACCAAAAGTAGAGAAGACATGATGAGGAATACAATTCCAGATTGAAGTGGGTCTTCTTAGGAATTGTTTTATCCAATTGATCTTAAAAGTATTATTTAAAGTAATAAAGTCCAGAAAATTCAGCCCACCATTATCATAAGTGTTCATTACAACAGTTTTCCTAATGTAATGGGTACGGTTTCTCCAAAGACAGTTGAAAAGTTATTAGGATAAGATAAGTCCCTCTGTAGCCATAGATTTAGCTTCTTCTGGGGGTTTTTAATAAGAGGGTTGACATTTAGTAATCCTCTAGACTTCTGATCCTTTGTAATGGTTATGCCTAAATATGTAAGTTCTTCTTTTACTGGAATACCATAATATGAAGGTGTCACACAATCTTTGACAGCTATGAGTTCACATTTATCGAAATGGGAATTTGGTTAGAGTCTTTCAGAAAAAGTGTAGTATCGTCAGCCAGCTGGCTTATAATAATTTCTTTACCAGCTATGGAAATACCTTGTATAGGACTATTATTTAAATAATTTGCAAGAAGTTGGGTGATTAATAAAAATAGGTACGGAGAGATAGGACAACCTTGCCTAATTCCTCTCTTTAACTCAAATCTAGGTGAGGTGCCATATTTCCATTTGATAGAGCTGTTACCGTTTGCATAGAGAGTCTTAATAGCCTTACAGAAAAAATCCCCAAAGCCAAGTCTCTCAAGGGAGTGGAAGAGAAATGGATGCTCTACTGTGTCAAATGTTTTGTAAAAATCTTTTAAAAAATATGAAGCTATCCTCGGTTATTAGTTCTGAGTAGTCAAGTATGTCTAATACTAGTCTGACATTGTTAGAAATATGTCTGTTCCAGGGCCTCCCGGGTGCCACCAGAGACTCTGGGTTCGCCCAGGCTCTGTCGTAACTGGCTGTGACCGGGAGGTCCGTGGGGCGTCGCACAATTGGCATAGCGTCGTCCGGGTTAGGGAGGGATTGGCCGGTAGGGATATCCTTGCCACTCCTGTGGCGGGCCGGGCACAGTGAACGCTAACCAAGGTTGCCAGGTGCACGGTGTTTCCTCCGACACATTGGTGCGGCTGGCTTCCGGGTTGGAGGTGCACTGTGTTAAGAACCAGTGCGGCTTGGTTGGGTTGTGTATTGGAGGATGCATGGCTTTCAACCTTCGTCTCTCCCGAGTCCGTACGGGAGTTGTAGCAATGAGACAAGATAGTAGCTACTAACAATTGGATACCACGAAATTGGGGAGGAAAAAAGGGGGTAAAATTTAAAAATATATATATATGTCTGTTCCTCATGAGGCCAGACTGTGTTTCATCAATGATTGCATCCAGGACTTCTTTAATTATTTTTGCAACTAGTAAGGCTAATATCTTATAGTCATTATTAAGAAGACAAATTGGACGCCAGTTATTGATGAGCAGCACTTATTTTTTAGGCTTAGTGTTGTTAGCCCATGACTCATTATAGGAAGGAGAACATTGTTTTTAATGTTTAATGTAAAGACTTCAAATTGTTCAGAAAATAATTTGTAAAATTCTGATGTAATTCCATCAACACCTGGTGATTTATTGTTCTTTAGATGTTTGATAGACTCTATGATCTCTTCAACTTTGATGGGTTCATCACACTGTTTAGATTCTATATCACTGATAGAGTGAACATTATTCAGTGAGTTAAAAAACATATCTGTGAATTCCTGACAGTACGTAGAGCTATACAATTTTCTGTAAAAATTGCTACAGTATTTAGTGATTCCGTTTTTGTGTTATTTTTAGAGTGAAATTTCACAAGTCTAAAAAAATAGGATGAATTCTGTTCTCCCTCCTCAATCCATTTTTTTCTAGATATAATAAATGCTCCTTCTGCTTTTAATCTATATATATTATCCAGTTTATTTTGTAACTAAATTAGTTCCATCTTCTCCTCCCCCAAGAGGCCGGCTGGGGACCTCTGAGAAAGGGAAGTTATCTTAATGATCACCTTTTCCTCCTTAGCTCTTCTGGTCTTAGCAAGATTACTACCATATTTTCTAAGGTACAGTGCCTTGCGAAAGTATTCGGCCCCCTTGAACTTTGCGACCTTTTGCCACATTTCAGGCTACAAACATAAAGATATAAAACTGTATTTTTTTGTGAAGAATCAACAACAAGTGGGACACAATCATGAAGTGGAACGACATTTATTGGATATTTCAAACTTTTTTAACAAATCACAAACTGAAAAATTGGGCGTGCAAAATTATTCAGCCCCCTTAAGTTAATACTTTGTAGCGCCACCTTTTGCTGCGATTACAGCTGTAAGTCACTTGGGGTATGTCTCTATCAGTTTTGCACATCGAGAGACTGAAATTTTTTCCCATTCCTCCTTGCAACCAGCTCGAGCTCAGTGAGGTTGGATGGAGAGCATTTGTGAACAGCAGTTTTCAGTTCTTTCCACAGATTCTCGATTGGATTCAGGTCTGGACTTTGACTTGGCCATTCTAACACCTGGATATGTTTATTTTTGAACCATTCCATTGTAGATTTTGCTTTATGTTTTGGATCATTGTCTTGTTGGAAGACAAATCTCCGTCCCAGTCTCAGGTCTTTTGCAGACTCCATCAGGTTTTCTTCCAGAATGGTCCTGTATTTGGCTCCATCCATCTTCCCATCAATTTTAACCATCTTCCCTGTCCCTGCTGAAGAAAAGCAGGCCCAAACCATGATGCTGCCACCACCATGTTTGACAGTGGGGATGGTGTGTTCAGGGTGATGCGCTGTGTTGCTTTTACGCCAAACATAACGTTTTGCATTGTTGCCAAAAAGTTCAATTTTGGTTTCATCTGACCAGAGCACCTTCTTCCACATGTTTGGTGTGTCTCCCAGGTGGCTTGTGGCAAACTTTAAACGACACGGTCTTGGTAGATTTTCAGTGGTCTGATACTCCTTCCATTTCAATATTATCGCTTGCACAGTGCTCCTTGGGATGTTTAAAGCTTGGGAAATCTTTTTGTATCCAAATCCGTCTTTAAACTTCTTCACAACAGTATCTCGGACCTGCCTGGTGTGTTCCTTGTTCTTCATGATGCTCTCTGCGCTTTTAACGGACCTCAGAGACTATCACAGTGCAGGTGCATTTATACGGAGACTTGATTACACACAGGTGGATTGTATTTATCATCATTAGTCATTTAGGTCAACATTGGATCATTCCGAGATCCTCACTGAACTTCTGGAGAGAGTTTGATGCACTGAAAGTAAAGGGGCTGAATAATTTAGCACGCACAATTTTTCAGTTTTTGATTTGTTAAAAAAGTTTGAAATATCCAATAAATGTCGTTCCACTTCATGATTGTGTCCCACTTGTTGTTGATTCTTCACAAAAAAATACAGTTTTATATCTTTATGTTTGAAGCCTGAAATGTGGCAAAAGGTCGCAAAGTTCAAGGGGGCCGAATACTTTCGCAAGGCACTGTATTTGGACACCTCAAATTTAAAGAGCTCCCAGTTCTTGCAATAACATTTTTCTTCACAAGCCCTTTCCCAAAAGTGTGAGAGCAGATCTTTAACCTCAAATTGAACTATATCATGATTTAATAATGAGCTATTTAGCTTCCAGTAGGATGCTCTACCAAGGTTAGTATCAGGGGTAAATATTTTAATATTAATGTAAATGGCCCTATGGTCTGTGAGGGGAGTAGTACAAATATTTGTAGTAACACACTCACTATCAATACATTTGGATATAAGCCACAAATCTATTCTGGATTGTCTGGAACCTGTTTTGTTACTCCAAGTGAATGATCTGTAAGCTGGAAACCTCTCTCTCCGTATATCAGTAAGATCAAAAATTTCCATAACAAGTATTAAACCCAAATTCTGATTTGTTGGCCTACCTGGGGGCCATCTATCAGTTGAATTATCTATAGTAATGTTAAAGTCCTATCAATAATAAAGAATTGGGAAATTTAGATAACCAATTAAGTATATGTTTCTCTATAGATTCAAGCAACTCATCATTCTCATGTTTGGTGTTGTACCCGTAGAAGTTTACAGTAATGAGTGTAATGTCATTGTAACTGATCACAAGACAAATAAAGTGACCAAAGGGGTCAGTCACATTCTGAGTGTAGAATATTACCACCAAAGCTATTTTTCATTGTAGTGACACAAGCGGAGCGTTCAGATCCATGGGAAAGCCAAATATTGTTGCCCCACTGTGACCTCCAGAAGTTGGCATCAGCCGAAATGAGTGAGACTCTTGAAAAAAGCAACATAAGTTCTGTTATAGTCACAGACATGATTGAACCAGTTTTAGAAACTTCAGAGTGTTTTCTATGCTCACCTACTAATCATATGCATATAATATATTCCTGGCATGAGTAGCAGGAAGTTGAAATTGTGCACGCTATTTATCCAAAAGTGGAAATGCTGCCCCCTATCTCTAAGAAGTTAAGAGAAACTATAGACAAAGACAAAACAACAAAGATTATATAAAAGTATAAACTGTTGTAGGATAAGTCAAAGACGTAGGAGCAGTGAACGTAAATAATAAGGAACCGAGATCTGTACCATTTAAGTCAATTTAAAGTGAAAATAGCTTATTCCATAAACTTTGAGCTAGACGTTATCCGGCTTTGAAATTCAACTCAACTGAAAATTATGTTCAAGACCAAACCAAGGGTTCTTGTAGTAAGAGAGACTATTAACCCTATTTAGTGTAATCAGGAGCTATTCTGAGACATAAAATGCAAAATAATAATTTAAATAAAAGTTTACCTACTATTTTAAATGCATATGAAAACTGAATATAAAAAAAATTGAATAAAAAAGGTTTTACATATACACGTTCCTAAGACCTTTTTTTGGAAATAAGTATTAATAACTTAATAGAACAATAACCGTGTAAAGTCAGAGCAGACCTGTATGCCCTTTAAAACAGTATCTTAGTTACTGTATACATAAAAAATAAATACAACTTTCAGTCTTCTTCGTAAGTTTGTAAACAAAATAGGTCTTCTGGTCATACAAGAACAAACTAAACTAAGTACCTGAGTATTCCGAAAAATAGTCACCTGATGCTTGTTAGGTAAACAATATAAGGAACATGAGCATGCCATGGCTTAAACCATGGAATATGGATTTCTGAACCGTTGATGAAGCCTCGTCCTCCGACGAAGTAAACAGCCTTTCCCTCATTTCGTGCTATCTTGATCGTTGGCCACAAGTTGTTCCTTTGTTCTATGTCCTCCGGGCTGAAATGCTCGGCGAAACGCATACCATGGCTCTGAAGGAAGGCGTTCTTCCTAGCAGCTTTCCAGACAGCATCCCTGTAGAATGTCATTGAAGAGGATGATGATACCCCTTGGTCTTGAATCGTTTTGCTGTTGCTTCTTGCCAAGGCAATGCACAACGTCGATGGTATTGTTCTTCTCTCCAGGCAAAACTTCTTGGCAGATGCGGATAGCCACTCCTCACACATCTTCATTCCCCACCTCTGGCAAGCCGTAGAGTCTCAGGTTCCATCTTCTTGTGTATTGTTCCAGATCACTGAGACGTCTATGGTAGACATTGTTATTCTTTTCCACACTTTTTTAAACTTTTGCCACTCTCGTTTTCACATCCTTGATTTCACCACATGCAAACTCCACAGTCTTTTTCAATTGCAGTTGTCTATAAGCACGTTTCTCTCTTGTTGATTAGCAATAGAACGGCTAACTTCTTGCTTTCTTTTTTTGTCATGACTTTGCATGGACATGCCGAAATAATAAATTATCCAGTTATTATTCCAGCCACAGGAAAGGTCTTATATCTTAAACAAATAAAAATAGTAATGACTGTAAATCTTTCTGAAGTTTGGTACTGAGCTCGGTAAAAAAGCATCTGTTCAAGCCGCCATCTTGGCACCCCGCTGGTGACAGGTGTGCACCCTAATGATCAGCCTGGTGACCTAGAGGCCCTGAGAGAGAGCGCACAGTGACAGCACAGTTTGACTAGGCTACTGATATCACCTATGGTTGTTCGCCATGCAAAATAACTTGTAGATCAATATCTGTCATCCCAGTTACATGCAGTTCGACACTGAAGGAGAGGAAGCATCAGTCGTCACTAAAGATGAGAGATATTTTCAGAAGGTAGAAAGAATGTAATATAAGCTAATACATTTAGTGAACCAGTGATTTGTAACATTTTATATATTTTCTGACCGATGCATTTGGATCGGTTTGGGGTCTGTGGACCGATGCACTTGTGTCTTAAACATTTGAATCAGGGACCGATGCGTATCGGTGAATCGTTACTTCCCTAGTATGAAGTATAGTATTCTACAGTATACTACACGATTATACTAAGTACTACACGATCGAGGGATACTAAAGTGTGTAGTAAAGTATTCTACAGTATACTACAAAATTCTCTATTAAGTACTACACATGATCAAAGGATACTACAGCATGGAGTATAGTATTCTACGGTATACTACAGTTTACTACAGAATTCTATAGTAAGTACTATACTGTTCTATAGTAAACAGGGGCATTGTTTCATATGGGAGGGACTAACGAGCTGTGGGAAGTTGCCTTATAAATCCTGCATTCCCTCTATGCTGTTTGCCTCTTGTCTATCCATGATCATGTTCATCAGGGCATGAAACAGAATACATATTTTTTGTTTATGCAACATTAAACAGAAAGCATTTATTATTGGACCAGGTAGACCTCTCCCTGTTTGAATACATTGTCCTTCGTTTGGTGCCTAATGAACATGACTCATCGATGCATGCAGGTACTACCTGTGTCTACAGCTGAGGGACGACATGCTGTCCTGGCGTCTGCCCTGCTCCTTCGGGACCTACGCCCTGCTAGGTTCTTACACGGTGCAGGCGGAGCTGGGTGACTATGAGCCAGAGGAACACGGGCCCGACTACATCAGTGACTTCCGTTTCGCCCCCAACCAGACGAGGGAGCTAGAGGAGAGGGTGATGGAGCTTCACCGCAACTACAGGTCAGGGCCTGACCGGCCACGTGCCAGCTCATCATTGTAAATAAAAAGCCTCCGGCACAGGTCTACGCTGTCGGCATAGATTCAAATTCAATTAAAATGGTAATTACCTAACAATTGCATAGTAGACACGTTGGTTTAATTGACACAAGCATCAGTATGTACCAGGGACGGACTGGGACTGGAATTAGCTAAATTATTATGGTTTTGAGCAAATCCCACAATTTCCACAGGCCCACTGGGCTAAAAATGGACAAGCCCATCTGGCATTTGCCCAAACCCCCCTATGGCCAGTCCGCCCCTGATATGTACCATTTGGTACTAGGTCGTTACCAATTGTGTTGAATTCTCAATACATGAACGTATATGGATAGTAGATAGACAATTAAATTAGTTACACACAATTGACTCATGCAAACATTCAAAACATGCAGAAGTCTAACATTAATCAGAGCCTGAGCAGACCTCAACATTTTTGTGCCACAACCATACATCAACCACTAATTCCAATGACAAACCTGCGTACTATAACCCAAACAGACCCATTGTTCTCTTTATTCAAAGTGCTGTAAGTTGTGGTGTCGTAATAGTCCAATGACAGCCTCTGTGTTCTCCCTTAGGGGAATGAGTCCAGCGGAGGCAGAGGTGAACTTTCTAGAAAATGCCAAGAAGCTTTCCATGTACGGTGTAGACCTGCATCATGCCAAGGTACAGTATGGAAAGATTTACAAATTGTGTTTGTTTGTGGTGTGGTGTTGTTGTGTGTGCGTGCGTGTGTGTGTGCGTACTGCTACATTATAGACAACAATGTAACTAAGAATGTAAGGCTGCAAATATGGTTTAGACTAATCAGCAAGGAAAACATTTTAAAAGAATAGTCACAAGATGTCAACTTGATAGCCTGTTCGCATCTAGCGCTTGTTACTTCATGTTACTTCATCTTATCTATCTGGATTGGATCCGTATGATAGTGACACACACACTTCTTCGCCATCCCTGACCTTCCCTCCCTCCCGTTGCACCCTTTGTCTCTGACAGGATTCAGAGGGCATTGACATCATGCTTGGCGTCAGCGCCAACGGACTACTCATCTACCGTGACCGTCTGAGGATCAACCGCTTCGCCTGGCCGAAGATCCTCAAAATCTCCTACAAGAGGAGCAACTTCTACATCAAAATACGCCCCGGGGAGGTAGACAGACCATATTATGTTATCTTGTAGCCTACATTATGCATTTTGTTTGACATGACTTCACTTCACTCGAAGTCTACACTAACTCTGCAAAACAGGCAAAACAGTTAATTGCAGCCAACTGTATAACTGTGACAACTCAGTTAAGTGCCACAAAGCATGACATGGTTAAAAAGGTCAACCATTATATCAATCTTTACAGTTGTTTCATGCTTTCACAATAGTTAGGATTTCGAGCATGGCTGCTGTGACCTGATGTGCCAGTTGTCCTATGCGAGCTTAATGCTACAGTAGGTGTTATTTAACAGATTCTATTGAAGTGTCCCTTTTTGAATCTTATCTGGGGACTCAGTGAGCCATGGAATAATTGGGCATGATTTGTTTCAATGTGGGCTATTTATAGCAGTCAAGTTACTATTCTTAAAGATTAGGGAGATGTGGGATGTTTTGTGGTCTTGGAAGTGGGAACGGTCTTCTTCTTCTGTTGCCGAGCACTGGGACTTCAAAGCATGGTGGGCTGCGTGTAAGGATACGCTTTCATCAGAGATTTTGCTCTCTAGAAGTGTTAGTGTCTCATTTTGCTTGCTCTGGTTTTCTCCTCCTAAAGTGATTATCTACCGATGGTTTTCCTCTCTGTTCTGCTTTCTGCGGGCCTATGTATCTACAGAATGTTAGGACTCTATTCAATCTGTATCGCATTTTTTTTAAATGTTAAGGTAAATTCCGATTGAGCCTACATATGCAGCGTTTCTGTGTATTCTCAGTTAACAAGGGAACATTGGCCTTACATTTAAATTACGCTGTAACTCTGTAACTTCCGTGATACGAGTTGAATAGAGACCCTAATCTGACACTGATATCTTCATTCAGGGATTGTGTAAGATCTTTTCTTCCAACTATCTACTTCAAAAGCACTAAAACCCACAGTGTAATTACTGTATGGGCCCAGTTTTCAGTACTGCTGTGTAGTGTTTGAATGACACACTCTTACTGCTTAGAGAATAGAGTACAATATACAGGGTGCAATTTCCTTGTTTTTTTATCAAGGGTCGTGAGATGGTTCCACGCACGCACACACGCACGCACACACACACACAAACACACGCACACGCACACGCACACACACACACACACACACACACACACACACACACACACACACACACACACACACACACACACACACACACGTGCTCCTTCACTCCCTCGGTTCACTCCTCCTTTTATCCCCCACTCCTCCCCCATCTCTCACTCCTCCCCTCCATCCTCAGTATGAACAGTTTGAGAGCACCATCGGCTTCAAGCTGCCCAACCACCGGGCTTCCAAACGCCTGTGGAAGGTCTGCATTGAACACCACACCTTCTTCAGGTAGGCAACTGCCCCTCACTGGTGACAAATGCACGTACCCGCACCCAAACAAACACACTCAGCTTAAGACACTAAGCATCACACAGCTCATGCTACATTGCACAGCAACAAGCAAATCAAATCAAATTGTATTTGTCACATGCGCCAAATACAACAGGTGTAGTAGACCTTACTGTGAAATGCTTACTTACAAGCCCTTAACCAACAATGCAGTTAAAGAAATAGAGTTAAGAAAATATTTATTTAATCAACTGAAGTAAAAAATGTATAAAAAAATAACACAATAAAATAGCAATAACGAGGCTATATACAGGGTCTATGTGCGGGTGTACAGGTTAATCAAGGTAATTTATGAATTGTTCAGCAGTCTTATGGTTTGGGGGTAGAAGCTGTAAAGGAGCCTTTTGGACCTAGACTTGGCGCTCCGGTACCACTTGCCGTGCGGTAGCAGACAGAACAGTTTATGACTTGGGTGACAGGAGTCTTTGACAGTTTTTTGGGCCTTCCTTACACAGTTTGGTTGAGCTTTTAGAAATAGGAAAGAAAGAGACTGCAACGTTAAGTGTAATTTCTTACTTACCAGCCACTTTTACCTCTGTCAAATTTATGCTCCAGATAGTATGACACTCTCTTTCACACTAGAAATGCCGGGCCTCGATACTCCCGCATCTAAGCCAATGACGCGTTTTCTTGACATCAACATTCTAACAGTCTGATAAATACATGTAATATATGCTATTGCAAAAATAATCATTTGGTTGTGTTTATGAAGGTCTTAGGTAACATTAGAATACGAAAGAAAATGTACTTCAAAGAACACAATATTATTGTTATTAGATATGTAAAATGTAGGCTATATATACAAACGGAAAACCACTAAAACACCACAATTAATTATTGTGTTAAAATCCATTAACTCTCTAGAGTCCTACATTTACACGTTTCAAGATTGTTTTGATTACGCGGACTAGGATTTGTTCCGGTCAGCCTCAGAGAACAACATTGATCTATACACTGACTCAGTGAGTGAGTTTATAAGAAAGTGCATTGGAGATGTTGTACCCACTGTGACTATTTAAAGCTACCCTAACCAGAAACCGTGGATGAATGACGGCATTTGCGCCACCCCCCCTCTCCTTCTCCATGGCTGACGTGAGTAAAACATTAAACGGGTTAACCCTCGCAGGGCTGCTGGCCCAGACGGCATCCCTAGCCGCGTCCTCAGAGCATGCGCAGACCAGCTAGCTGGTGTGTTTACGGATATTCAATCGCTCCCTATCCCAGTCTGCTGTCCCCACATGCGTCAAGATGGCCACCATTGTTCCAGTACTAGAGGTCGACCGATTATGATTTTTCAACACCGATACCGACGCCAAAAAAAAAAACGATACCGATTAATCGGCCAATTCTTTTATATTTATTTGTAATAATGACAATTACAACACTACTGAAGGAACACTTATTTTAACTTAATATAATACATCAATAAAAATCAATTTAGCCTCAAATAAAAAATGAAACATGTTCAATTTGGTTTAAATAATGCAAAAACAAAGTGTTGGAGAAGTAAAAGTGCAATATGTGCCATGTAAAAAAGTTAACGTTTGAGTTCCTTGCTCAGAACATGAGAACATATGAAAGGTGGTGGTTCCTTTTAACATAAGACTTCAATATTCCAAGGTAAAAGGTTTTAGGTTGTAGTTAATACAGTATTTATAGGACTATTTATCTCTATACCATTTGTATTTCATATACCTTTGACTATTGGATGTTCTTTTAGGCACTATAGTATTGCCAGTGTAACAGTATAGCTTCCGTCCCTCTCCTCACCCCTACCTGGGCTCGAACCAGGAACACATTGACAAGAGCAACACTCAAAGCAGCGTTACCCATCGCTCCACAAAAGCCGCGGCCCTTGCAGAGCAAATGGAATAACCACTCCAAGTCTCAGAACGAGTGACGTTTGAAACGCTATTAGCGCGCAAAAGTGCTGTTTGAATGAATGCTTACGAGCCTGCTGCTGCCTACCATCGCTCAGTCAAACTGCTCTATCAAATCATAGACTTAATTATAACACAACATACAGAAATACAAGCCTTTGGTCATTAATATGGTCGAATCCGGAAACTATAATTTCGAAAATCAAAACGTTTATTATTTCAGTGAAATACGTAACCGTTCGGTATTTTATCTAACGGGTGGCATCCCTAAGTCTAAATATTCATGTTACATTGCACAACCTTCAATGTTATGTCATAATTACGTAAAATTCTGGCAAATTAGTTCGCAATGAGCCAGGCTGCCCAAACTGTTGCATATACCCTGAATCTGCGTGCAGTGAACGCATGAGAAGTGACACAATTTCACCTGATTAATATTGCCTGCTAACCTGGATTTCTTTTAGCTAAATATGCAGGTTTAAAAATATATACTTCTGTGTATTGATTTTAAGAAAGGCATTGGTGTTTATGGTTAGGTACAGTCATCCAACGATTGTGCTTTTTTCGCAAATGCGCTTTTGTTAAATCATCCCCCAGCGTTGCATCGGTTATATGCAATGCAGGACACGCTAGATAAACTAGTAATATCATCAACCATGTGTAGTTATAACTTGTGATTATGATTGATTGATTGTTTTTTATAAGATAAGTTTAATGCTAGCTAGCAACTTACCTTGGCTTCTACTGCATTCGTGTAACAGGCAGTCTCCTTGTGGAGTGCAACGAGAGGCAGGTGGTTATAGCGTTGGACTAGTTAACTGTAAGGTTGCAAGATTGGATCCCCCAAGCTGACAAGGTGAAAATCTGTCGTTCTACCCCTGAACAAGGCAGTTAACCCACCATTCCTAGGCCGTCATTGAAAATAAGAATGTGTTCTTAACTGACTTGCCTAGTTAAAAAAAGGTATAAAGAAAAGACAAAGAAATCGGCAAAATTGGCACCCAAAAATACCGATTTCCGTTTATTATGAAAACTTGAAACCGGCCCTAATTAATCGGCCATTCCGATTAATTGGTCGACCTCTATCCTGTACCCAAGAAGGCAAAGATGACTGAACTAAATGACTACCGCCCCGTAGCACTCACTTCTGTCATCATGAAATGCTTTGAGAGACTAGACGAGGATATCACCTCCATCTTACCGGCCACCCTAGACCCACTTCAGTTTGCATACCGCCCCAACAGGTCCACAGACGATACAATCGCCATCACACTGCACACTGCCCTGTCCCATCTGGACAAGAGGAATACCTATTTAAGAATGCTGTTCATTAACTACAGCTCAGCATTCAACACCATAGTACCCTCCAAGCTCATCACCAAGCTGGAGGCCCTGGGTCTCAACCCCGCCCTGTGCAATTGGGTCCTGGACTTTCTGATGGGCCGCCCCCAGGTGGTGAAGGTAGGAAACAACATCTCCACTTCGCTGACCCTCAACACTGGGGCCCCACAAGGGTGCATGCTCAGCCCCCTCCTGTACTCTCTCTAGACCCACGACTGCGGGGCTATGCACGCCTCCAACTCTATCATCAAGTTTGCAGACGACACGACAGTAGTGGGTTTGATTACCAACAACGACGAGACAGCCTACAGGGAGGAGGTGAGGGCACTCGGCGTGTGGTGTCAGGAAAACAATCTCTCACTCAACGTTCCTTTGCGTACACATCACAGACAAACTGAAATGGTCCACCCACACAGACAGTGTGGTGAAGAAGATGCAGCAGTGCCTCTTCAACCTCAGGAGGCGGAAGAAATTTGGCTTGTCACGTAAAACCCTGACAAACTTTTACAGATGCACAATCGAGAGCATCCTGTACAGAGGGGTACAGAGATGAGGTAGTCATCATGTTAAACACTATTATTGAGTCCAAGCAATAACACGATAGAAAAATCGAGTTTAAGCACATTTTCACTCCTGAACTTATTTAGGCTTGCCATAAACAAAGGGGTTGAATACTTACTGACTCAAAAGATTTCAGCTTTAAATTTTTTATAAATTTGTAAACATTTCTCAAAACATAATTCTACTTTGACATTATGGGGTATTGTATGTAGCCCAGTGACAAACAATCTCAATTTAATCCATTCTAAGTTCAGGCTGTAACACAACAAAAAAAGTCAAAGAAAAAGTGGAAAAAGAAAAAGTCAAAGAGTGTGAATACTTTCTGAAGGCAATGTTTCATGAGCTGAAATAAAATATCTCAGAAATGTTCCTTGTGCACAAAAATAATATTTCTCTACAATTTTGTCCACAAATTAGTTTATATCCCTGTTAGTGAAGATGTATCTTTTGGCAAGATAATCCATCCACTTGACAGGTGTGGCATATCAAGATGCTGATTAAACAGCATGATCATTACACAGGTGCACCTTCTGCTTGGGACAATGAAAGGCCACTCTAAAATATGTAGTTTGTCACACAACACAATGCCACAGATGTCTCAAGTTTTGAGGGAGCGTGCAATTGGCATGTTGACTGCAGGTATGTCCACCAGAGCTGTTGCCAGAGAATTTAATATTCATTTCTCTACCATAAGCCACCGCCAACATCGTTTTAGAGAATTTGGCAGTATTTCCAACCAGCCTCACAACCTCAGACCATGTGTACCCACACCAGCCCAGGACCTGCAGAATCGTCTGAGACCAGCCACCCGGACAGCTGATGAAACTGGGATTTGTACACCCGAAACATTTCTGCACAAACCTTTCGGTTACTAGCCCAACTAGCTCTAAACACTAGGCTACCTGCCACCCCAAGGAAATGTGTCACGCTGAATGATGCAAATGGTGGTCACACCAAATATTGACTGGTTTTCTGATCCACGCCCCTACTTTTTTTAAAAGGTATCTGACCAACAGATGCATATTTTATCTGTGTTCCCAGTCATGTGAAATCCATAAATTAGGACCTAATGAATTTATTTAAATTAACTGATTTCCTTATATGAACTGTAACTCAGTAACATTTTAGAAATTGTTGCATGTTGCATTTATATTTTTCTTCAGTGTATATACATACAATATATACTGTATATATGTATATATAACTAAAGACAGACTGGTACATAAATAAAACTGCTTTTAACACAAATTCTGTTTGCGATATTAAGATTCTAACAATGACAGTGTGTTATATAGACTTATTTTGAAAAGTCAAGGACGGAAGGAATATGACTTTAAAAATGGCAGAGTAATTAAACATGTAAATTCAAAATGACGATCTCGTGTTAATGTTTAATAAAAAATATAAACATTATAGTGTCCATCTCTTTAAACCTTCATACTAAAACTGAGTCGCTCTATAGGTTGGTGTCTCCAGAGCCCCCTCCCAAGGGCTTCCTGGTGATTGGCTCCAAATTCCGCTACAGTGGGCGGACCCAGGCCCAGTCGCGTCAGGCCAGTGTGCTGATCGACCGGCCAGCTCCACAGTTTGACCGTTCGGTTAGCAAGAGGTACCTGCTGCCCCGCAGTGTGGACGGAGGTAAGGGTTCAAAGGGTTCTTTGGCTGTCCCCATAGGAGAACCCTTATTGGTTCCAGGTAGAACCCTTTTTGGGTTCCATGTAGAACCCTCTACATGGAACCCAAAGAGTTCTACCTGGAACCAAAAAATGGTTCTTTAAAGAGTTCTCCTACGGGGACAGCCGAAAAAGCACCTTTTTTCTAAGAGTGTATATTGCAGTGGTAGACAGATAGAATAGATAGCATCTGATTGTACTGTGAATTATTTTGAACTTTAAACAGGCTTTGTACTATTTGAGAACAACTGTTGTATTATTGAAAGTCCATAGGACATTGTTATACATAGGCCGGGAATCAAGCCTAGGCACGTTATTGAAAAGAACATTTCACTTTACTTCTAGGTAATTTACAATTGAGCCAACATCTGAAGGGTTTAACATAAATGCATTCTCCGCGAACGTCTGTGAAATGACCTTTAAAAGGTTAATTGTCTGCAGCTCAGTGTGCAGAGCTGCAACACACCCATAGCTGTGGGAAGTATACAGTCGTGGCCAAAAGTTTTGAGAATGACACAATGTTGACACATGTTAATTTCCACAACGTTTGCTGCTTCAGTGTCTTTAGATATTTTTGTCAGATGTTACTATGGAATACCGAAGTATAATTACAAGCATTTCATATGTCTCAAAGGCTTTTATTGACAATTACATGAAGTTGATGCAGAGTGTCAATATTTGCAGTGTTGACCCTTCTTTTTCAAGAACTCTACAATCCGCCCTGGCATGCTGTCAATTAACTTCTGGGCCACATCCTGACTGATGGCACCCCATTCTTGCATAATCAATGCTTGGAGTTTGGCAGAATTTCTGACTTAGAATATGTGGACAACTACAAATACCTAGGTGTCTGGTTAGACTGTAAACTCTCTTTCCAAACTCACATTAAGCATCTCCAATCCAAAATTAAATCTAGAATCAGCTTCCTATTTAGCAACAAATCCTGCTTCACTTATGCTGCTAAACATACCCTCGTAAAACTGACTATCCTACCGATCCTTGACTTCAGCGATGTCATTTACAAAATAGCCTCCAACACTCTACTCAGCAAATTGGATGTAGTCTATCACAGTGCCATCCGTTTTGTCACCAAAGCCCCAAATACTACCCACCACTGCAACCTATATGCTATCGTTGGCTGGCCCTCGCTTCATATTTGTCGCCAAACCCACTGGCTCCAGGTCATCTATAAGTCTTTGCTAGGTAAAGCCCTGCTTTATCTCAGCTCACTGGTCACAATAGCAGCACCCACCTGTAGCACGCCCTCCAGCAGGTATATTTCACTGGTCAGCCCCAAAGCCAACTCCTCCTTTGGCCGCCTTTCCTTCCAGTTCTCTGCTGCCAATGACTGGAACGAATTGCAAAAATCCCTAAAGCTGGAGACATATCTCCCACTAATTGTATGCATCAGCTGTCACAGCAGCTTACCGATCATTGCACCTGTACATAGCCCATCTGTAAATAGTACACCCAACTACCTCATCCCCATATTGTTATTTATACATTTATTTTGCTATTTTGCACCCCAGTATCCCTAAATGCACATCATCATCTGCACAACTATCACTCCAGTGTTAATGCTACATTGTAATTATTTAGCCACTATGGCCTATTTATTGCCTTACCTCCCTAATCTTACTACATTTGCACACACTGTACATCGATTTTTCTATCGTGTTATTGACTGTACATTTGTTTATCCCATGTGTAACTCTGTGTTGTTGTTTTTGTCGCCCTGCTTTGCTTTATCTTGGCCAGGTCACAGTTGTAAATGAGAACTTGTTCTCAAATGGCCTACCGTATTAAATATTTCTATTTTTTTAAAGTAGGGGTGCTGAGGTTGCTGCAGCATCCCCTGAAAAATCAGGAAATAAAAAAAACATATTCACAAACGTAGTGCACTGGGCCTTTACTGGTCCTGTATTAGCTAACAAATGTAGTGCATGCATCCCCCGCCAAACATCTTCCCATGGCTATGAACGCACCTTTGAATGACTCCTGGCCATAATCTATGTTCTGACTCCTGAATCAGTTTACCCTGCCTCAACTGTAAGGAGATAAATACTTACCTGTAAAATGGATGTCAATGTAAACAAATTGTAATCTCGTTCAATCATAATTTACCGTACAGACAATGTTGACCTTTCTCTTGCTTTCTGTGAGCCAGGGCTGACTAGCTTTTCTATCTTTTCTCCGCCATCCTTTGTGTGCCCTACCCCCATTTTCTGCCCAGCATCAGCCCTGGGAGACAGCATGGACCAGCTGTCCCAGCGCAGCTCCAGTGATCACACCCAGTTCCTGTCCAGAGAAGACCTGGAACAAGAGGGCAGTCTGGACCTAGACCAGGATCAGGATTACCAGGAACAAGACCAGGAGTACCAGGATCAGGACGAGGAGACTGATGGTTTTGCCACGTCCGCCAAGACCATGGAGCTGAAGGTACAAGGCGAGGCAAGGGTGGCGGACCCTATATTCATAGTAGATGATGGCTCCGTTTTTCCTTGAGTCCTCTCCATCATAAAGGATCACTGGTGAAAGACAGGTGAAAGGATAAAGGATAATTTTCTGCCATTTTGTAAGTAATTACAGTGCCTTGCGAAAGTATTCGGCCCCCTTGAACTTTGCGACCTTTTGCCACATTTCAGGCTTCAAACATAAAGATATAAAACTGTATTTTTTTGTGAAGAATCAACAACAAGTGGGACACAATCATGAAGTGAAACGACATTTATTGGATATTTCAAACTTTTTTAACAAATCAAAAACTGAAAAATTGGGCGTGCAAAATTATTCAGCCCCCTTAAGTTAATACTTTGTAGCGCCACCTTTTGCTGCGATTACAGCTGTAAGTCGCTTGGGGTATGTCTCTATCAGTTTTGCACATCGAGAGACTGACATTTTTTCCCATTCCTCCTTGCAAAACAGCTCGAGCTCAGTGAGGTTGGATGGAGAGCATTTGTGAACAGCAGTTTTCAGTTCTTTCCACAGATTCTCAATTGGATTCAGGTCTGGACTTTGACTTGGCCATTCTAACACCTGGATATGTTTATTTTTGAACCATTCCATTGTAGATTTTGCTTTATGTTTTGGATCATTGTCTTGTTGGAAGACAAATCTCCGTCCCAGTCTCAGGTCTTTTGCAGACTCCATCAGGTTTTCTTCCAGAATGGTCCTGTATTTGGCTCCATCCATCTTCCCATCAATTTTAACCATCTTCCCTGTCCCTGCTGAAGAAAAGCAGGCCCAAACCATGATGCTGCCACCACCATGTTTGACAGTGGGGATGGTGTGTTCAGGGTGATGAGCTGTGTTGCTTTTACGCCAAACATAACGTTTTGCATTGTTGCCAAAAAGTTCAATTTTGGTTTCATCTGACCAGAGCACCTTCTTCCACATGTTTGGTGTGTCTCCCAGGTGGCTTGTGGCAAACTTTAAACAACACTTTTTATGGATATCTTTAAGAAATGGCTTTCTTCTTGCCACTCTTCCATAAAGGCCAGATTTGTGCAATATACGACTGATTGTTGTCCTATGGACAGAGTCTCCCACCTCAGCTGTAGATCTCTGCAGTTCATCCAGAGTGATCATGGGCCTCTTGGCTGCATCTCTGATCAGTCTTCTCCTTGTATGAGCTGAAAGTTTAGAGGGACGGCCAGGTCTTGGTAGATTTGCAGTGGTCTGATACTCCTTCCATTTCAATATTATCGCTTGCACAGTGCTCCTTGGGATGTTTAAAGCGTGGGAAATCTTTTTGTATCCAAATCCAGCTTTAAACTTCTTCACAACAGTATCTCGGACCTGCCTGGTGTGTTCCTTGTTCTTCATGATGCTCTCTGCGCTTTTAACGGACCTCTGAGACTATCACAGTGCAGGTGCATTTATACGGAGACTTGATTACACACAGGTGGATTGTATTTATCATCATTAGTCATTTAGGTCAACATTGGATCATTCAGAAATCCTCACTGAACTTCTGGAGAGAGTTTGCTGCACTGAAAGTAAAGGGGCTGAATAATTTTGCACGCCCAATTTTTCCGTTTTTGATTTGTTAAAAAAGTTTGAAATATCCAATAAATGTCGTTCCACTTCATGATTGTGTCCCACTTGTTGTTGATTCTTCACAAAAAAATACAGTTTTATATCTTTATGTTTGAAGCCTGAAATGTGGCAAAAGGTCGCAAGGTTCAAGGGGGCCGAATACTTTCGCAAGGCACTGTATTTAGACAAATTCACGGTGTATTAAAGTAGTCAAACGTTTCGTACTATTTGGTCCCATATTCCTTGCACTCAATGACTACATCAAGCTCGTGACATCAAGCTCGTGACATCAAGCTCGTGACATCAAGCTCGTGACATCAAGCTCGTGACATCAAGCTCGTGACATCAAGCTCGTGACATCAAGCTCGTGACTCAACAAACTTGTTGGACGTATTTGCAGTTTGTTTTGGTTGTGTTTCAGATTATATTTTGCCCAATAGGAACTGAATGGGGAATAATATATTGTGTAACTTTGGAGTTACTTGTATTGTAAGTAAGAATAGAAGATGTTTCTGAACACTTCTTTGTTCATGTGGACGCTACCATGATAATGGATGAACCGTGAATGATTGAGAAAGTTAAAGAGGCACAAAGATCATATACCCCCCCAAAATGCTAACCTTCTGTTTTTGGTAATGGTGAGAGATTAGCATGTTTTGTTGTAGCCTCTGTAACCTTCTCACTCACTCATCATGATTCATTCATAACCCAAAGCACAACCAATACAAACTGCAAATGTAGTTGTAGTCATTTCATGCTAGGAATATGCAACCAAATACTACACGTTTGACGTATTTTATACACTATACGTGAATTTGTCAAAATACTTAAGACTTCTTCAAATGGGGGGACTAGATACATAGGCCGTCCAAATACCCTTGAGTTCTAAATGGTAGGCTTTTTGAGTATGCGAAAATAGTTTTATAGTTTATACGTTTTATAGAATGTGAAAATTCAGCATTTCATCTAGTATAAATTGCTGCACGAAGGAAGATAATTGTATTTTCATACCCACGTGACAACAGCTGATAATCATAATAGGGAACTCACTCTACAAAAATGAACAAATTGCGGGGAACAAGTGTGATTGCGCATTAGATGACATCTTCTCAGTATGGATGAGCAATAGGTTGATATTTATTGCTTACTGCTTACGTTTTTACTAAACAGTATGTTCTAAGTGGTATGCAGTACTATTAGTACATAGTATGTAGTTGAAGTAAGTAGAAGGCAAGACAGATTTCAGACACGGCCATTAGGTGCTTTCATTTCTAAATGGTAAAACAGATAATGAAAATACCCTCAAGTACTGTCGCCTCTTATGAAATTTTCAATCTCAAATGGAAAAGGCTTGAAGATAAAGCAGGTGTGGGCAAATGTTTTGGCTCAAGGACCACATCGGGATTTTGAAATTCAACGGAGGGCCTCACACATTTTTTTATAACCGATTTGTTCGCCAACAACACGGGACGTAGTTTGCCCACCCCTGGTTTAGAGCCAATGTGGTTCACTGTCCAAATTCACATGACAGTGAGTGAAAGTCTATCTTTCTACCTAAAGTGGATGTATTGTTAGATCCCCCTTTTTATTATGGCTGAATTGGACGCCTCTTCTCCAGAGCTAAACAACCGAATCACATTCTGTGCATGTGTTACAGACGCTGTGAGATATGCGAGCAGAGACAGGATCGGAGACGTTATCGCCAGTGGTAGTGTTGTGCCCAAATGTTTTCTTCCAGGTAGAATAGCAGCCTTCATGAGAAATATTATAGTGTTGGTAACCATATGGATGTTACCGGGATATATTATATTCAGTGGGGAGAGCATGCAACACCAGGATACAATGTGAGGCAGTTTTGTTTATGCTTTAGTGAATTATTAGCCAATTTCACAAGTTGATTGCTTGGTTGTATTGATTTTTCCACATAAAATATATGGCATTAACATGTATCCAAAAATGATAAAAACTAAATGAATCCTGAACACTAAGTCCCAATTTCACACACACACACACACACACACACACACACACAGGAGGGGGAAGCAGCAATGGAGGGAGCAGCAGATGCATAAAACAAATATTAAAGTAGAGAATCGCGCACATGCTCAGAAGTTTCAATTGTTAAGCTGTTGGGAAGAGGCGTCCGATGTTTTTGGCCACACAGCCACTCCCTTTTATTATTTTAACTCTATTAATATGATTTAAAACAAAAGAACCTGGTAAAACAAGACCCTTGGTTAGTAAGTTAAATTCAGGTTTGTTAGAATTGTGGTTATTTATAAAATGTACGCAGCTAACTAGTTTTTCTAAATTATATGCATAAGATACAGAGAAGAATGATTAATTTTACTCATATTCCTCCCCTTGTAGTTCCAGTTCCATCAATGTCTAAATATGTGCTTTTTGAAGTATCAGAATGCCTAACCTGCAGCGCAGTGAGAAAATCCATCATGTGAGCCCCTGACTTACACTCATCCCTCTCTCCTGCATTCACTTTAGTCTAATCCATATTCCCTCTGTCCTCGGCTCCTCTTCTCTTCCCTCCCTTTTGCTCCTCTGCGTGGAACTCATGCCCTTCTCTGTGCTCTGTTTCCTTAATCTCCTCTTCAAATCTAACATGCTGTCTTTCCCCCTCGCCCTGTTGCACCCTTCACTCTCCTAAAATTCCTTTTCTCCTCTTCCTGCTGTGGCTTCCTGCGCCCCACTGAACAACCGCTTCTCTCTTCCCACCTTCTCGCTTGCAGGGTGAGGAGGCAGGCTCGCCAGTAGACTCAAAGCTTGAGGTACTTCGTTTGTGATGACTAGTGTCTGTCTGTATGTCTGTTTGTCTGTTTGTTCTGGGTTTTTGTGTTGTTTATTTCTTTATTCAGCCTGTTCCGACTTGTAGCTAGGTTATTACTCCAAGTGTTATTCCACATGGACAGTACATTCATGGCTTTCTTAGATCCCTTGGCTTTGTGCACAGCCTAAATCACATCACTTGACTGGATCACCGTCGTAGTAGTCTAGGGTAGGCTAATGGCATTATGAAGTCTGGGTACTATCAAGGTATTTAGACTGTGTTTGGTCAGTGTTTGTAATATGTCTACATAGGGAATTCATTTCAGTGCATCTGAGTGTCCAGCTGTGTTCAACAATGGGTCCATTACCATTTTCATGTGTATATTGTCATTAGAAGGATTAGCTGAGCTTGAACACAACTACTGTATGTTTGATTTACATTCATCTCCATAATACAAAAGGAAACACCATTTAAAACTTTCACTTTGTACTATCAATGACAACATCTAGGTCCTTGAATGCTGATCTTTCATACTTTGCCATTGAAATGTTTGGAGTGAGAAATAGCACGAGACTCTGAGTCCTTCCTCCGAATATCTCAGTTACAGCATTTATGTAATTCACCAGTGTTCATCTCTCTGTACATCTGTCTCCAAATACTAGATGTTTCCATCGCCGAACGAACTCACTGTCTCAGTGAGATGCTTGGATGCTACCAACACAACCTCTGTGTGGGTGTGTGTGTGTGCGTGTGTGTGCCTGCCTTCTTGACTCACCTACGGTACTCTGCCTCTTTGTCTCTGCACGTGCCCCACCCCCACCCCACCTCTTCCTCTGTGCCTATGCTCCATTCACCCCGTCCCCCTCCCCCAGTCGGACCAGGATCTGGCCACCCCACGCCCCCAACAGGAGGTACTGCTTCTCCTTGCTCTGTGCCTGTGCTCTCTCTCTGTGACCCCTCACCAGGTGTGCTGTCATGTGCTGTGCTGTGTAGCTCATCTTGACGGTGTCGATCAGTAAGGGCAGCAATATATGTTGTTCAGTACAGCTTCAGTCCACCCCTCAGTTTGTTTGCGTTTATTAAGGACAACTTTATTGTAAAAGTTCAGTTGTAGGTTTGGACATTGTTAACATAGACAACGCCAGTAGCAGACAGAGTATTCTGCATTTTTGTTCTATTGCCTTTATAGCCACTGTCTCTATTAAGCTACATTATAATAATACAGTATTGCAATAAAGTGACTTGACACCCAGTGTCATGACACGGTCATAACCATATCATAATATGTCATAACAGCTGACATAACTTGGCATAACCTGTCAAAATATGCTCATTACACTGTCATGACCCATATATTTACATCTGTTGTGACATTCAGTTCCAGTCAAAAGTTTGGACACACCTACTCATTCAATGGTTTTCTTTATTTTTACTATTTTCTACATTGTAGAATAATAGTGAAGACATCAAAACTATGAAATTACACATATGGAATCATGTAGTAACCAAAAAAGTGTTAAACAAATTAAAAAATATTCTAAGTAACCACCCTTTGCCTTGATGACAGCTTTGCACACTCTTGGCATTCTCTCAACCAGCTTCATGAGGAATGATTTTCCAACAGTCTTAAAGGAGTTCCCACATATGCTGAGCACTTGTTGGCTGCTTTTCTTTCACTCTGCAGTCCAACTCATCCAAAACCATTTCAATTGGGTTAAGGTCGGGTGATTGTGGATGCCTGGTCATCTGAAGTGACTCCATCATGCTCCTTCTTGGTCAAATAGCCTTTACACAGCCTGGAGGTGTGTTTTAGGTCATTGTCCTGTTGAAAAATAAATGATAATCCCACTAAGCGCAAACCAGATATGATGGCGTATCGCTGCAGAATGCTGTGGTAGCCATGCTGGTTAAGTGTGCCCTGAATTCTAAATAAATCACTGACCGTGTCACCAGCAAAGCACCATCACACCTCCTCCTCCATGCTTCACGGTGGGAACCACACATGCGGAGATCATTTGTTCACCTACTCTGCGTCTCACAAAGACACCACGGTTGGAACGAAAAATACAAAATTTAGACTCTTTAGACCAAAGGACAGATTTCCACTGGTCCAATGTCCATTGCATGTGTTTCTTGGCCCAAGAAAGTGTCTTCTTCTTAATAATTAACAGCGAGTAGCAGCAGCGTACAAAAGGGAAGGGGGGTCAATGTAAATTGTCCGGTGGCGATTTTATTTATTGTTCAGTAGTTTTATGGCTTGGGGGTAGAAGCTGTTGAGGAGCCTTTTAGTCCTAGACTTGCAGTTCAACTACATGTTAGTTTAGGTAATTTGTACATGTATGTAGGTGTAAAGTGACTATGCATAGATAATAAATGCAAATAGTCCGGGCAGCCATTTGATTAATTGTCCAGCAGTCTTATGGCTTCGGGGTAGAAGCTGTTAAGGAGCCTTTTGGACCTAGACTTGGTGCTCCGGTACCGCTTGCCGTGCGGTAGCAGAGAGAACAGTCTATGACTTAGGTGAATGGAGTCTTTGACAACAAAAAAAAGTACCCTCTGTGGCGCCTTCCGGTCGGATGCCAAGCAGTTGCCATACCAGGCGGTGCTGCTCTAGAACTTTTTGAGGATCTGGGGAGCCATGCCAAATCTTTTCAGTCTCCTGACGGGGAAAAGGTGTTGTTGTGCCCTCTTCACAACTGTCTTGGTGTGTTTGGACCATGATAGTTTGTTGATGATGTGGACACCAAGGAACTTCAAACTCTTGACCCGCTCCACTATAGCCCTGTTGTTATTAATGGGGGTCTGTTTGGCCCTCCTTTTCCTCTAGTCAAATATCATCTTCTTTGTCTTGCTCACATTGACGGAGAGGTTGTTGTTCTGGAACACTACCAAGTTTCTGACCTCCCTATAGGCTGTCTCATCATTGTCGGTGATCAGGCCTACCACAGCAAACTTAACGATGGTGTTGGAGTCGTGCTTGGCCACACAGTTGTGGGTGAACAGGGAGTATAGGAGGGGACTAAGCACGCCCCCCTGAGGGTCCCCATTGTTGAGGATCAGCGTGGCAGATGTGTTGTTGCCTACCCTTACCACCTGGGGATGGCCTGTCAGGAAGTCCAGGATCCAGTTGCAGAAGGAGGTGTTTAGTCCCAGGGTCCTTAGCTTAGTGATGAGCTTTGTGGGCATTATGGTGTTGACCGCTGAGCTGTAGTCAATGAACAGCACCCTCACATAGGTGTTCCTTTTGTTAAGGTGGGGAAGGGCATTGTGGAGTGAGATTGAGATTTTGCGTAATCTGTGGGTCTGTTGGGACAGTATGCGAATTGGAGTGTGTTTGACATCAATGTGTGCTCAATTACAATGATAATTGAATATGGTAAATATAATCAAAATATATATACTACATTAACATTCTGTTGACACTTAGGCTATGGTGTAATGGAATGTTTTGCCTTGTGTGGTAGGTTTTGTGGGTTTTGACACTCTTACAGTATGTAGACGTCATAACCAGCCATAATGAAAAATAGCCACCGTGGTAGGTGTAGGTGTCAGAACCAGCCATAAAATAACGCAGTATATGTCACAACAAATATAAATGTGTCATGACAGTGTTATGACCATATTATGTCAGCTGTTATGACATATTATGACATAGTTATGACCATGTCATAACTTATTATGATGCTGGGTGTCAAGTAAAGTGTTACCCAATAAAGTATTGCAAGCCTTGAAGGAAAACATAAAAATGTCATTAACATGATGTCATCGTGATTGAAAGGTATTAATCAGATAAAATTACCACTGAGGATGACATAACATCAGTTGATTTTAAAATCTTTCATAGTGTGTGATTTGGTCATCTGGAAAATTCAAGATATCGCTTGTCAGAAATGTGTAATTCCAAGGCAGATAAATAACGATGTACTCATTACTCAAGAGGAGTGTAATGGGGTCCATGTCTATACTCTTCATCCATGCATAGGAGCGTTAGTCTCATTATTTAGCCCATATCAGAAACAGATTGGATATTTGTTGTAACATCCATGTTGTGAGCTCCGAGCAGAATTGAAATGGAGGTGGAATTTGAGATGAAGAATTGCAAACACATAATTGACCATTAACACGGCCCTTTTCATTCAAATGTCCATGTCTGGTTCAATCCCTGAGATGTCTGAAATGGAAGTAGGAAGAATACTAACTCCAGTCTGTGACCTATCTCCCTCTCTCTATCTAGCAGCAGTTCCTGGACAAGCCCGAGGATGTCCTGCAGAAGCACCAGGCCAGCATCAACGAACTAAAGAGAGCTCTCAGGGAGCCCAACAGCAAGCTGTCACAGAGGGAGAAACGCTTGTCCACAGCCACGCCCCCTGGAGGCACCCCAGAGAGGAAACAGGTAAGAGGGAGGGGGGGGGGGGCGATGTTACTTTCCAAAGCTTTAATTTGGAATCTTACTGTATACTCATTTTCACCAGCCCAGCAAACATGACCCCATTGGCCCCCTGTGGGTATTCTGTTGGCAATGTTGGCACGGTCTAGCCCACACCAAGCCAACACCAGCCCCTCACGGGCTAGCCCAGCTCAGCCTAGCCAACACCAAGCCAGCTACTTCATTATGTAGATTCTGCGCTCATTAGAATATTTGGGGCCGTGGATTGCAGTTATTTTTGTGCAACTGTTACTGAGAGGGCTGTTCTAGTTTGTTCTGTTGTTCAAGTGTTCTGTTGTGTGATGCCCCCAAAATATTTATCTTGATGAAGTCTTGATGAAGTCTTTAACCTGTTAGATGTAATGGCAAAATTTTGATTCAAATAGACATACCCAAAAGTCATTATTTATCATGAGAGGGACGTAAACAATAACTAGTAATGCTTATACTGCCAGAAAGATGAAAATCTCACCAGTGACATACTGAGCCAGAGAAAATAAATGGTATATGTAGCTCTGAAGGTCGTACTGCCTCAGTCACTGACCAGAATAACAGATACGCCTATTTTTCTCTAAACCCAACACAGACACATCTATAAAACACATTCAGTACTGGCCAAAAATCCACGTAAGATTTCGGGGAGTTTATCAAAGAAGTTGATTTAATTAAGTACATGTAAAATTAAACAGTTTCTATTGTAAAAAGAATATATGGATGATAGGATTTGTTGTCTTTCTGAAACAATAAATAAATACATTGAAGGCTAGAAAATGTGTTAAGTTGCATTAAATACATCATGAATAAATACATCTCCATTAAATAATAGATAAAACTGGTAAATTGGCATAAGGTCAGCAATACACATAGGGCCAATACTATAAGCTCATATTGGGGCCCAATAAGGGCAGCCGATCCAAAGGGTGGGCTTATTTCAGGCGAAGTGAGGGCTGCCCTTGGGGCCACCTGCCTCAAATGCTGACCACATCGCTCGCGTCCGGTGTGCGAGCGTTGCAAAATAAATTTAAACATACATGTTATGAAATTATTGCACCCACACTGCTTGCATGTGCCAATGAGCGTCTGCGTTGCCAAGAGCTAAAAGCTATTTGTGACACTGAACGCTGTGCAAGTCCTGCTTCTCCCATCTCGTCATTGGTTTATAGAAGCAGATACCCACGTGCCATCTCCTCATTGGTTATACCCACGTAGGGGGATTGAAAGATGAACTGAAAAAAAAGAATAATAATAACAAAGTTTATATCCTAGGACAAATTAGCTAGCAACAGCAAACTAGCTAAATAGGGCAAATTTAGCTAGCAACTGCAAGCTAGCTAGCTAAATTGCCATAAATGTTTAATGCTTTAATGCTCTTCTTTTTTTCTTTTTTTTTACCTGTCCCCAAATTAATATAATTGGTTAAAGAGTTTGTTTTGATATTTTAACCTACGTGTGATTATCACGTTTGGTGTGGGGGGACAAAGTCAATTTGCACACGATGGTGCACGAGCGTAGCCGGTTTGGGTACAGTGTTAGGGCCAACCTGGAGCCGACGAGCAAAGGTGCTTTGCCCAAATGTGGGCAGCCTACATTGAGCCAATATTTTAGGCTGCATTGGGCCCACATCATGCCAATGTTGGCATGTTTGCTGGGAGGGTTTCACTTACCACTTAATTGGAAGGACAGGCACCCTCATACTCCGTTTGTCCCCCTCCACTGTCCATGACTAAAGTAGTTGGTTTCCTTTGCAAAATGCTGATAAAAAAGCTACAGGAAACACGGCTCTCTAATAGATAGGTGGAAAAATATTGCAAAAACTCCAACCTGTATAAAAATAGTCTTCCACCATATATAGCTTTCACTCATCCAGTCCTTTCAAATGACATACTACCTTAAGTCCATGGGGTGATATGGTGTAACAAACTCCATAGTAATGCATCAGAATGGATACATGCAGCTTAATGAATCTGTGTTTTTACCAATATATAGGCCTCTGTGGATTCCATATTGAGTGAAAAGCAAGATGGTGCTCACGGAAGCTCAAAAGAAGAACAGAATCAGTCCTCTCCCTATACACTTGCCTTAGCTTTTGATCCCAAGGACACATGTATTGGTATGGTGTCTGAGGATGTGCAAGTTGGAAAAGCAACCGAGATGAAGCCTATAACTTCACCTCAGGAATCTGGAAAAACTAAAGTAGGTGGCACTGGATCGAGATCCCAAAGACAAGAAACAGTTTCGACTGCAACTGGGCATAAGGATATGCACTCCGTGGATGATGCAACCTTTGGAAGTAATACGTATTCATATGACACCTTTTTCTCAAGGAACAGTGTTCAAGAGAATGGATTTGATTCACCTCCAGTGGATAATCTCTATTCCAAAGAGAGGATTGAAATGAAAAGCAAACAGTTGAAACAGGGTCTGTATCAGTATGAATCGTTCCCAGAGAGAAAAAACAATATCAATGACCAGGTCGCTGTGGAATCTGTAAATAACAGCAACCAAGGGGGAAGTGAGTCTGAAAGAAAGAGGGAGATGAGAGAACCTGAAGCTCTGGAAACAAAAGAACCAAAGCCCGAGAGAGGAAACTATTCCAACAAAACTGGGAGTGCATCACACTCCAAAGTCACCCGAATAGTTCCTCTCAAGCCACAGAGATCAAAGAAGTCTTTGAATAAAGGGGGGAACAAAGGGGTCATCAATCCACAAACGCAAACCCAAGCTGAAGGAGGCGTGTCCGGAAGAGTAGATGACACTCGGGTGATGCAATCAACAGAGGAACCCTCTGAAACCAGGAAGAGAATAGGTTTGCCTCCAGCATGTCCTGATGCAAATGACAGCAAGCAAGGGATGACAACCACCAACCAGCACACAGAGGTCACAAAGCATTGGCTACCAGAGAATGAGCTACAAGGGACTGGTGAACAAAAGGATCAGAGGGACATTATTGGATCGAGTTTCTGGACTGACGGTGGAAGACTAATCCATGAAGGTCATCCCGAGGCTTACCCAGATTTTACAGACACCTTTTCCTTTGGCTCAAAGGCTTTGGCCTCCCATGCAGCTCCCCCTTCAACCCTTCCTCTGAAAACCCAGTGGTCCAGGGAGACAAGAGTTCGCAACAGGCAGAATGTCACCAACGACTCTAGCAACGGCCATTACAGGAACTCTAGCCAGGAAGCAACCAAGAGGCAACAAGTGGTAACGTCGTCTGCCTAACCTGCCTGTCTATCACTGGAAACTAAAGCATTGCATGTGCTTAAGTCGATCACAAACTTGTTTTTATCCGCTTGAATATACACATGTAGAACTCATGCGGCTGTATATGAAAAAGCAGGTCAAAGCCTGTGGCCCTTCACATCTAATCATTGGCCAAAGGCATTTTGAGACTTAACACGTTCATGGCCCGGGAGCTCCTGGCTCTCGTTTCCCTCTGCAAAGCTTAACATCTGCTTGTCCATTTAAAAATCCGGTGGGCCTTTAAGCAATGTTTCCATTGCTTAAGCTTCTGGCGTCTGTTCTTCACCGCGTTAACACATAGTCTCTCCTTCCAACATCATCCTCTTACCTCCCTGACTAAAGGTAGTTGCTGTTGCAAGGAGTCAAAGGCTTTCGCACCATCCCCTTCCTTTGAAGCCACTAATGTTTGATAATGTTCTTGTTTGCAAACAGTGCGATTTGGACATTTGGCCAAAATGTTCAACATTGGCATCTCTGCAGCAATAGCCAATACATAGCCAATACGACATTTATTATGAGATGTTATGCACTAATTCTTGGCTGCAGCGCTGCCAGCCACATTGTTCAGGGCTGAGGTACTTGTACACTGTATACAAATACCTGATTCCTGGAAGGTATTGTTATCTAACCTCAACAGTGCATGGCATTACCATCGCACTTACAGTAATTTGATTTTGTGATAATGTTGACTTTAAAGACATCCTATGTGCATGTGCGAAACTTGTGTGAACAATTACCTCAAGTTATTAGAGCTAGAACAAATGTAGGCTTACTATTCATATATGAACTGTAAGCTTACAGTTAGCATAGGTCTACTTTCAATGGGATAAGCATGACATTATGAAGCCTACTCAGCCTTGGCATGTGCAAAACATCTTGGCTAGAACAATGTCTTCAACAAAAGGATGGTGGAAACAGCTATTATGTGTGATGATTTTAACATATGTTGCTCATAACTTGTCACACAGTTGGTTTCACCATCACTCCATTGTTTGGAAATATTTTTTGCCAGCGTTGTGCTGAAGTAAAGAGTAAACCCCAAGGTGATGTCACTGTATTCATTGACAATGCAGACCCTTGAATTCTCTCTGGGAATGTTCTTGTTCTATGACAGTCAGAAGGATGATGCCAATATTCATGTGTGTACAGTTCATGGCTGTTCTTTTCAGTTTGTTTAGGTTAATTAAAATTGGCTTTGCAATCGTTCAAACCTAATTTTTCTTCTACAGGAGACCCCTCCTACACCTGCCATTCATGAGGAGCCTTTTGACGAAGCCATGGTGAGTCAGTTTTATTCAATGTGCGAAAAACTTTTAAGCATGTTCAACTCCTTCAAAGCTAAAATATGAGCCTGTTCATTTTACCTAAAAGTCTCATGTTTGAATGCTTATTTGATATTTCTATTTTTACCTTTTAAGTATATATTTTTTTGCACAGGCGAAAAAAGCTTTATGTCAAGTCCCTTGTATTGAGCCGACAATGTTTTTTTCATTCTCTTGTCCTTCTTCCTCAATCTAACCTGCAGAGGGAGCCGTGGGAGAGGCGGTTGGGCTCAGTGTCAGAGGACGACCAAGACCACGAGACCCTGTACCTGAAGGAAACCCACCTGGGCATTGAGCGCAAGTGCTCCAGCATCACGGTCAGCTCTACGTCCAGCCTGGAGGCCGAGGTGGACTTCACTGTCCTCATGGACCTCCATACGGGCATGGAGGAGTTCTCCAGGGGCATGATGGAGCTGGGCGAGAGGCCCATGTCACCTGACGTGGGCCTCAGCCTGAGTATCGACCTGCAGGGAACCCTGCCACCTCTCGTCTCGGCTCCTCTCACCGGGGCTAGCAGCAGCCCTCCTACCAAGCAGCTACACACCGAAGACGTCCGACATCATGAGGTAAAGTACACAAGCAAATGGACAGTTTGGGTCCAGGTAGGTCTTTGAAGTGATAGTTCACTAAAGGTTTACATTTATAGGATCATATTTTGTTCTTAGAATAAGTAACGAGTCTACAGGTCAAAACAGCTGAAGTAAGCCTTAGTAGACAAATCGCTACATCATTAACAGTAATTAACTAAGTTTAACATTGACAACGTAATGTGAGTACCATTACAGCTCATTAATGTCTTCTTGAAGTTTATGCTGGATTTCACTGATCTTTCATATGACTAAATGATGGGAAAGCGCTGGCCCATATGCCTTCAGTAAATGTAAAGACGCTTCCTCTAAAATATTTTACATACAGATGGCTTGTAAAGAGTGCTGAATCTCAAATAAAATTTGAGCAATGGAAGTTAATATTCTGTATTTTTCCCCAAAGCCTGTTGTGCCCAGAAAACCAAAGAGGTCAGTTCCCATCGACAGAGACCAGTCACAGAAAGATACCACTTACTCATCCCCCATGACAGCACTGAGCAGAGAGGCTAGTGATGTCGTCGCCTCCCATGCACTGAGGAAGACTGAGGTCAAGATCGACAGAGACCAGTCACAAAAAGAGGCCACTTACGTGTCCCCCATGACAGCGCTGAGCAGGGAGGCTAGTGATGTCGTCGCCTCCCATGCACTAAGGAAGACTGAGGTCAAGATCGACAGAGACCTGTCACAGAAAGAGACCACTTACGTGTCCCCCATGACAGCACTGAGCAGAGAGGCTAGTGATGTCGTCGCCTCCCATGCACTAAGGAAGACTGAGGTCAAGATCGACAGAGACCTGTCACAGAAAGAGACCACTTACGTGTCCCCCATGACAGCACTGAGCAGAGAGGCTAGTGATGTCGTCGCCTCCCATGCACTGAGGAAGACTGAGGTCAAGGTCGACAGAGACCAGACAGTCAGAGAGACCACTTACGTGTCCCCCATGACAGCTCTGAGCAGAGAGGCTAGTTGCGTTGTCGCCAGCCACGCATTGAGGAAGACCGATGTCAAGGTCGAGACACAGCCCAATGGGTCAGAGGTCACTACAACCATCGTGGAGTTTACAGATCAGGTAGACAAGCATTTTTGATGGAGATCTGGTATAGTTGATCAGGTAGTGGCCATTGCTCGTTAGGTATAAAGATAGAGAAAAGGTAAATAGATGCTACAGTAGAACCTCAAATATACAGACCTCAGATTTATGGACTGACCAGTCAACCAACTAGGCAATATCAAACTTGGACATTATAATTGCAAACAACAAACTTCTGTAGGCTACAGACAAATGCAAATGTTGCTTTCATGTGATAAAAACACATCAGCCATTTATAGTATCTGACTAAATTGTAGAAAATGCATGTTAATATGCCATTAGTCTTCTCTATCAAGGTTTTATGTTTTTTTAAAGTAATTTCAAAGTTAACAACATTTCAGTATTCGGTACGACCCCAAATCTCGGTCCTACCGTCATGGTAACACTCTCAGAAGAAAGTTCTGAGCCTGTAATCGAACCCACAAATGCTGATTTTCCAGATACTCAACTAGTCTAAAGAATGCCAGATGTATTGCTTCTTTAACCAGAACAACAGTTTTCAGCTGTGTTAACATAACTGCAAAAGGGTTTTCTAATGATCAATTAGCCTTTTAAAATGATAAACTTGGATTAGCTAAGATAACGTGCCATTGGAACACAGGAGTAATGGTTGCTGATAATGGGCCTCTGTACGCCTATGTAGATATTCCATTAAAATGTGCTGTTTCCAGCTACAATAGTCATTTACAACATTAGCGATGTCTACACTGTGTTTCTGATCAATTTGATGTTATTTTAATGGACAAAAAAAATGATTTTCTTTCAAGAACAAGGACATTTCTAAGTGACCCCAAACTTTTGAACGGTAGTGTGTATATATAATGCCTAATAAGTTCATTTATAATGCCTTAACATCATAATAGCTCATAAGTAGTTACAGCATCCTTATAATACATTCCTATAATGATTTGAAAGCACAGAGAGTATAATGCATTATATCTCGACTAATCGTAAAATGGTCTGTCTGACATATTTGAAAGTCTGACATTCAAACCATGAGCGGGCATCACATCGGGTTTTCTGTCTTTTTCAGGATCATGGTGTGACTGTAAGCAGTATAGGCGAGACTTCTTATTCAACAACAGAAGGTGTTTCCCCTGTGAGTACATTATTACCTGACCTGTCCAATTTTAACTCCAGCACACAGATTGTAAACCTACTTCTCCCTCTGTGTTTGAATGAGATTGTTAGAATTAGATGTGTTAGAGTGAATCAAATCATTTGAATGTGTATGCCTGACTGTGCATCTATGTATAAGTATGTTTGCATTGTTCAGTTTAATATGTATATACAGTGCATTCGGAAAGTATTCAGACCCCTTGACTTTTTCCACATTTTGTTACATTACAGCCTTATTCTAAAATTGATTAAATAGTTTTCCCCCCTCATCAATCTACACACAATCCCCATAATAACAAAGCAAAAACAGATTGATACATTTGTGCAGATGTATAAAATAAAAATGAAATATCACATTTACATAAGTATTCAGACCCTTTACTCAGTACTTTGTTGAAGCACATTTGGTATCGATTACAGCCTTGAGTCTTCCTCTGTATGACGCTACAAGCTTGGCACACCTGTATTTGGCGAGTTTCTCCCATTCTTCTCTGCAGATTCTCTCAAGCTCTGTCAGGTTGGATGGGGAGCATCGTTGCACAGCTATTTTCAGGTCTCTCCAGAGAAGATTGATGGGGTTCAAGTCCGGGCTCTGGCTGGGCCACTCAAGGACATTCAGAGACCTGTCCCAAATCCCTCCTGCATTGTCTTGGCTGTGAGCTTAAGGTCGTCATCCTGTTGGAAGGTGAACTTTTGCCCCAGTCTGAGGTACTGAGCACTCGGGAGCAGATTTTCATCTAGGATCTCTCTGTACTTTGCTCCGTTCATCTTTCCCTTTATCCTGACAAGTCTCCCAGTTCCTACCGCTGAAAAACATCCCCACAGAATGATGCTGCCACAACTATGCTCCACCGTAGGGATGGTGCCAGGTTTCCTCCAGACGTGATGCTTGGCATTCAGCCCAAAAAGTTACATCTTGGTTTAATCAGACCAGAGAATCTTGTTTCTCATGGTGTGAGAGTTCTTTAGGTGCCTTCTTTCAAACTTTTAATGGGCTGTCATGTGCCTTTAAACTGAGGAGTGGCTTTCATCTGTCCACTCTACTATAAAGGCCTGATTGGTAGAGTGCTGCAGAGATGGTTGTCTTTCTGGAAGGTTCTCACATTTCCACAGAGGAACTCTGGAGCTCTATCAGAGTGACCACTGGGTTCTTGGTCACCTCCCTGACCAAGGCCCTTCTCCCCTGATTGCTCAGTTTGTCTGGGCGGCCAGCTATAGGAAGAGTCTTGGTGGTCCAAACGTCTTCCATTTAAGAATGAAGGAGGCCACTGTGTTCTTGGGGACCTTCAGTGCTGCAGACATTTTTTGGTACCCTTCCCCAGGTTTGTGCATCAACACAATCCTGTTTCGGAGCTCTCTAGAGAATTCCTTCGACCTCATGTCTTGGTTTTTGCTCTGACATGCACTGTCAACTGTGGGACCTTGATTTGGAAAGGCACACACCTGTCTATATAATGTCCAATCTTTTGAATTTACCAATAGAGTTGTAGAAACATCTCAAGGATGATCAATGGAAACAGGATGCACCTGAGCTCAATTTGAGTCTCATAGCAAAGGGTCTGAATACTTATGTAAATATGGTATTTCTGTTTTTGCAAACCTTTCTAAAAAAACATTATATTAAAAACCAAAAGTCATTATGGGGTATTGTGTGTAGAATGATAAGGAAAATGTTGTATTTTATCAATTTTAGAATAAGGTTGTAACATAACAAAATGTGGAAAAACTTAAGGGGTCTGAATACTTTCCGAATGCACCATATGTATTTAATTTATATCATGTATAGGTGTGTCTGTTTGTGTGTATCTGCATGCGTGTGTCCATTAGACCTGGGTTTCAAATATCTCAATTACTTTCACATACATTCAATGTAAGTATTAAGCTAGTGGTGGAATGAATATTTGAATTTATTTGGAACTACACTAGGAAAGTACTTGAAAAACTGAAATACAACGATTTAAATACACTCCCATCAATTTAACCCAGGTATTTGAAATACATGTAAGTATTTGAAAATCCTGTCAAACACAATTTGGCAGACTATTATTATTATAATTATTATAACAACCATTCAAATACTCAAATAAAATAACAAATATTTTTAAATACCAGGTTCTCAAATTCACATGTATTTGAACTGACTGTGTCCATGTATGATCATGATGTCATTAATGCTTTTTTCCCCCCCATGTGTCCTGACATCCTGACAGGTGCACATGTGTACGTTGGGAAGAGAGGCCTCTGGATCTCCAATACTTGTTACTGAGAATGTTACCTCTGCAACCACGCATGTCACCAAGGTATCAACAATTGTCAAAATGGTCTGACGTATTCAGTACCTTCAGTATTATTAGTTTCCATTGATCTTATAATGTTTGCCAAATTGCACACATCTTTTCTCTAGCTGTAGAAGTATAAGCAACAGCAAAGGTGTGTTCAATTTGGCAAATGTTCCAAAGAAATGTGTTGTGTGTTCCAGACGGTGAAAGGGGGCTATTCAGAGACCAGAATTGAGAAGAGGATCATAATCACAGGAGATGATGATGTTGACCAGGAGCAGGTGAGCAGACTGCAGCTTAAGGACAACATGACCTCTGTAACGCAGTAACCTATAAGCCATAGATACAGCAGGGGATGTGTCGTCTTAAAAGTGCTCATAGAGTATTCATTACTTGACATACACCAGACTCTACATAGTAAGCAGTTGACATTCATGTCATATAATTTGTTCCTTCACAGGCCCTCGCTATTGCGATACAGGAAGCCAAGCAACAGCATCCGGACATGTTGGTCACCAAGGCAGTAGTTGTCAAGGAAACAGAATCGTCCACTGAGAATCCACATGGGACATCTTAGGTACAGGGGTCTTCAAAACATTAAACAATGACAGGTTTCTATTGTGAATTGAATCTCCATAACCTCTCTGCATGAAAGGTTGGTAGTTCCTTTCATCTGGTGTCATAGTTTAAACCAGGGATGGGCAACTGGCGGCCACCCCATTTGAAGGCCCTCGGATCATTTCGCGGGGGGTAGGGAACTCAGTCGGGGTCTCAACTGTTACTGTTGCAAGGTAGAATACTAGAATACACAAGGTGCAATTTCGAAATGTGGTTGTTGTGCATCAACAGTTTTCATCTTGTTATGTCAGTCACTGACCATCACTCAATTAGCCCATGTCAGCTAACATGTTTTAGATTGGTAAGTTAGTCTAGCGGCCAGCTCTCTGGGGGGGGGGGGGGGGGGGGGGCAACTGCGGCCCCTCATTATGAGTTCAGATTTTGTGTGGCACCATCCCCATCAAAGTTGCCCATCCCTGTTTTAAACAATGAATTGTCTCATCTCTCCTATAGTCCTGATTCCTGGGACATGAGCGCCCCCCTCAGGAGCAGACCTGTTGGTGCCTGAGCTACCTGAGACAACCACACTGCTGTGACCACTGCTAGTGGGGCTCCGACACACACAGCCACACACGTTTCAATCCCTCACCCTTACTACTCTTGCCCACTGGGCCAACCCATATACTTCCCTGTTGTCTACCATAGTAACAGGACTCCTTTAAATCCAACCCTTTATTTATGAATCTTTGCTCTGGCGGTGATATGGTGAAATATAGCCTCTTAGAATCTGAGAGTGAAATACTTACATACTCGTCTCTAGCATGTTGGCTCAGCATTCCCGAACAGTCACATTACAAGTCAAAATGTTGAAAACACTTCAACTCACTTTACCTGTTGTCCAATTATTATTTTTCCTATGTCGGAGGTAATCTGATACAACATATCCATAGGGGAACGTTATCAACCCGACCTTCAGTACGCTGGTCTGTATATTTCTGGTTTGTATTTTCAATACTGACTCAATTTGCACGAGACAAACACTTAAACAATTTGTCTGAACCTAACCACAGACCGAACGGCAAACACTTTCAGCTGATTACGAGGAAACGTGCTTCGGTTGACAACGTTTGGTTACATTCGGCTATTGTTTACATATTGTGCATCACATGAAATGCATCACATGATTTAAAATACTAAATTACAAGCCGACATAGCCAAATACCTACCGGCGCCCCAGAAAGTTGGGCTAATAGTACTTTCCTGTGGCCATTTTATCTCCACTTCCAACCGCCAAAAAGACAACTGGTAAAGTATGTTTAAATATAATTTTATTCAACATTCTGTCTGGTAGAGACTATTGCGTCTTTTTTACAGCGACTTCTTTCAGACTGATAGCCATGGAGTAACCATGGTAACAGCCTGATATTTAGACAAGGTGAAATACAGACATGGATGGCTAGATATGGAAATGTCATAAATGATGGCAGTCTTGGTACTAAGAAATAACAGGTTGAATGACAAAATAATGCCAGAATTCCTTGTTTCACTGCTGGAAAGTTTCAGTCTACACCTAGTACACTTGTCTGCACTGGTCTCAACACTCAAGCCAAACAACTGGGTTTTGACTAGATAGGTTAGGAAATTAATGTAGCAGGTTAGGAGAATTAGGCTGTTAGGCTAAGGGTTAGGGTTAGCTAAAATCCACATAATAAAACTTGTCCACAGGCTCGAATTTCTGGAACATAGAGCCTGGCAACAGTGTGGGACTGTGAAGGGGTGTAGATTTACTGAGTGACATGATAATCAATTCAAATTCTGAGCAAATCACACGACTATGAGATGTGGTTCCAAATCGAGGGAGAAAAGTATTTGTTATGGTGCACCATGGAAATAACTCCCCATAACCCAGGTAGTAGGAACATATCGACGTTCATGCTAACAGCTAGCCATAGCTTTGTTACACACAAACACAAAAACAATACTGGCCCCCGAATGCAGCACACTTACGGGGAGGTTCTAAGGGTTGCACTAAATGGTGATGGACTGAGAGATCAGCCAATTAAAACCAGTGGTTGTTTCTCCGCTCCTGCCATAGGCTTCCAGTCAAGTCCTTTTCTGAGGTGCTCGGAAACCAGACGGTTCGACAGAGAGAGAGCCAGCTGGTGGGCGAGATTAATTTGATATAAGCTGTATCCTATCTAGACCACCAAACTGTTCTCAGCTTGCCTCTGCATAGTATCCTCTAAGGAAATTAAATGGGAAGGTTTTTGCCTGAATGTCAAGTGGATCCAAATCTTAGGAGCTGTTGTCTCTTTGATGTGCTCATTCCATCATATCACTTTAGAGTCTCACTGCCGTCACAACCCACACCAATGCCACACTTGAAGTGCAGGACATTTTTATTACAGGGGTACTTAGTATGAGATAATCTGGCAGACTATAGGACTACAATGTGGTCCAAAGTCCTACTAAGTAAATTCCACCCACCATTCTAGACCTCAGATCCAACTCTAATGCCTACTGAGGCCTAGATTAAATCTGGACAGCAGAAAATCGTCGCTAAAGCACAATTGAAATTTAAAGGCAATGTTCCCGGATTCGCTGAGACTACATTATCTGTAAACGCTGCAAACAGTATGTCGGCTCAATTGTAAATTACCTTTATATTTTAATTGCGCTATAATGCGGATCTTGATTAAATCTAGAGTGTGCTTACATATCTACGTAGTTTGTCAAGAGAAAAAAAGTGTATCCATTAGTTGTAGGTCCAGTACTGTTGACGTGCATGCAGTAAAGCAGGTTTTCATGAACAGGAAAACCTTCCCTTAGTTTTATATACTCGCTAAACCAGCAAAGTCCATAACTGTGCTTTGGCCCATTTCTGTAACAGTGAGAATGGTTATGGGAATGCCAGAGGATACACAGATTGCAGGAGATTTGAGAACAGTAGGCTACACTGCACCAGCGAGGTCCGTAAATCGCGGCGCTGGTTTGGTGGCACTAACTCGACGATGCCAAATGTGCCAGAGTAGAGAAAGGGGCACCACAGCTAACACAGAAAGGTCAAAGTTGAACTTTTCTTCCTGCAATGGCGCATCCTCACCATCATACAACAGAGGAGAAGAGCTGTTGAAACTCTCTCGGATAAATAGGCTTTCTCAAGATATCTTGCTTTTTCTTTAACCCACAATTCGGGCATTTGGCTGACATCTTGGCAGACCCTACCTTGAACTCTTGCAATTTGGCATTTTTGTTTTAAGAACACAATTGACGTTACTGTATTATGATGATGGTTTACTTGTTATTGAAGTTGATCTGTGTAGACATTTGGATGTATATGAATGGAGTGCTTATGAACCTCTGATCAATAGAATGTGCCTGTTGGGTATTTATAAAAATTGTGAAAGTATAAATTTTGAGCATGTTGCTGTTCTAAAATGATCCAAGGTCAGGTCCCCTTTCAACCGTTAGAGATACAGTCACTTTCTGCTGTTATACTGTGGCTAATTACGGTAGGAAATATTATGCCAATGAGCTACCTTTTAAATGAAATTAGTATTTTAGATAATGTTTGCACGATAAAGACATTCATTATGAAATTAAATTAAACCACTATAATACCTACTGTATAGATACAATGTTATAGTATTATGCAAAGTAGAAGAGACCTTAAGGCAGTATGAAATATCACAGTAGCTAGCTACAGTTGAAGTCGGAAGTTTACATAATGACACTTAGGAGTCATTAAAACTTATTTTTCAACCACTCAACAAATGTATTGTTAACAAACTATAGTTTTGGCAAGTCGGTTAGGACATCTACTTTGTGCATGACACAGGTAATTTTTCCAACAATTGTTTACAGACAGATTATTTCACTTATAATTCACTGTATCACAATTCCAGTGGGTCAGAAGTTTACATACACTATGTTGACTGTGCCTTTAAACAGCTTGGAAAATTCCAGAAAATTATGTCATGGCTTTAGAAGCTTCTGATCATTTGAGTCAATTGGAGGTGTACCTGTGGATGTATTTCAAGGCCTACCGTCAAACTCAGTGCCTCTTTGCAAGACATCATGGGGAAATCAAAATAAAACAGCCAAGACATCAGAAAAGAAATTGTAGACCTCCACAAGTCTGGTTCATCCTTGGGAGCAATTTCCAAACGCCTGAAGGTACCACGTTCATCTGTACAAACAATAGTATGCAAGTCTAAACACCATGGGACCACGCAGCCGTCATAACGCTCAGGAAGGAGAAACATTCTGTCTCCTAGAGATGAACGTACTTTGGTGCGAAAAGTGCAAATCAAACAGGTACAAAAGTCTCTATATCCACAGTACAACGAGTCCTATAATGACATAACCTGAAAGGCCACTCAGCAAGGAAGAAGCCACTGCACCAAACCCGCCATAGAAAAGCAAGACTACGGTTTGCAACAGCACATGGGGACAAAGATCGTACTTTTTGAGAAGTGTCCTCTGGTCTGATTAAACAAAAATATAACTGTTTGGCCATAATGACCATCGTTATGTTTGGAGGAAAAAGGGGGCGGCTGGCAAGATGAAGAGCACCGTCCCAACCGTGAAGCACGGGGGTGTCAGCATCATGTTGTAGGGGTGCTTTGCTGGAGGAGGGACTGGTGCACTTCACAAAATTGATGGCAACATGAGGAAGGACAATTATGTGGATATATTGAAGCAACATCTCAAGACATCAGTCAGGAAGTTAAAGCTTGGACTTTCCAAATGGACAACGACCCCAAGCATACTTCCAAAGTTGTGGCAAAATGGCTTAAGGACAACAAAGTCAAGGTGTTGGAGTGGCCATCACAAAGCCCTGACCTCAATCCCATAAAAAGATTGTGGGCAGAACTGAAAAAGCATGTGCGAGCAAGGAGGCCTACAAACCTGACTCAGTTACACCAGCTCTGTCAGGAGGAATTGGCCAACATTCACCCAACTTATTGTGGGAAGTTTGTGGAAGGCTACCTGACACCTTTCACCCAAGTTAAACAATTTAAAGGCAATGCTGCCAAATACTAATTGAATGTATGTAAACTTCTGACCCTCTGGGATTGTGATGAAAGAAATAAACGTTGAAATAAATCACTCTATGCTGTTATTCTGACATTTCACATTCTTAAAATGAAGTGGTGGTCCTAACTGACCTAAGACAGACATTTTTACTAGGATTAAATGTCAGGAATTGTGAAAAACTGAGTTAAAATGTATTTGGCTAAGGTGTATGTAAACTTCCGACTTCAACTGTACATCAGTAAATGTCCAACATAGGTTATGGCTGGGATTCAATCCGAGGCACGTTTTAGAGCGATGTTGACAATGCGCCCATTAAAACTAAAATTCTTAATGGTGAAACTGCCACAACAAATAAGTTACTGCAAACAACAGACACTGTTTTTTCCCATGACATCATTGCACACACGATAGAACAGTGGCATACTATATGTACTGCATTTGTTTTTCTTGATGCATGACGCTCCCCACCTCTGCTTCGTCGACAAAACAAAAACAATAGCAACAGCCGTGGGGCGGACAGTGGCGCTGTTCCCCCTATTGTGTATTTGATCTTTAAAGGCAACGTTCCCGAGGAGACCTCATTGACTGTAGCTGCTGAAAATGTCTGCTCAATTGGAAATGACCTTGAAATGTCATGAGTTCCACAATGCGCCTCCGATTGAATCCCGGCCTAGATGTCAGTGAAATGAAAAAGTCTGCATTATGTCTGTTCTAACTGTAGACTCCATCTACAGGAAATGAAACTCTGTAACAGGAAAAAGGAAATGGAAGGTATTATTAGCATACAGTGTTTTCAATTCAGAATGGGGGGGGGAAAGATAACTCAACAAATTCAGTCATGATAACAGAGGGTTTGCCAATCCCGAGGTCCCACAACATGTTCACATTTGGTTGACTCCATTAAATAATAGGAGTGCTGTAAAGTGCTATCACTGCACTTGAAGGGGCATACATAAGATTCTCCATCCATCTACATACACATTTAACAACAACTATCATGACATTAGTAATTGCTAATGATTTTTATCCTGGTGGCGTTTATGCCATTTTCAGGGATGACTTACTGTGTGTTACATGGATTCAAGTTTTATATGGACATTTACCAGGCCTCTTGCAGTGGCTATATGGCATTATAAATAGAAACCCTTATTTATCCTCCTTCGAGCAAAGTGTTCCAGTGATACCTGGTATCTCAATCCCTCATTTGCTTTTAGTGTGTTTTGGTCTGGTTATATTTTGAGTGTGTGAGGGATACCATGGCCTATGTTTCCTACTGTATGAAAAGTGTGCTGTGATAATGTTTGGTAGTAGTGACACTTCTGTATTTGTATGAAGGAACTACTTCCAACAGTTTTGTAATCGAGGATATACTTTAGATGAACTATGTGCCAGAAAGCCAACAAAAATGTCACAAACGTGATATGGTAAGACTAATGTATATATCCTGTCAGAGTATTACTTGTCAGGTACCCTCTTACAACCCTCTAAGCTACTCCCGAGTTAATGCATTTAGACGAAAAATCATAGGTTGAGCTGAAGGTGCCATGTTAGGATTATGACAAGTTAAAGTTGGCTTTGGGACACATAACTCAACTGTTACCAGGTGTGTGGTGTGTAACTGTTGAATCTCATTAGACAGCCAAGTTTTTGCATTTATGTTTGATATCTTTTACAAATCACAGTGGCAAAATCAATGTGGGGGTTAGGAGTGGCGAAACCAATGTCAACAGCCATTCATTCCTTTGTACAGTATTCTGAGGATTAAATTGGTTTCAGATAAGTGGCAATGTTACTACTGTACACTAGAGAGTTTCAATGAGCTCTAGATAGCTTGCCGGGCAGTCTGCATTGGGTGCATCTAGCATCAGTTTACCCTACCCAAGTCCTAACCTTAATCATGACCTTAGATCAGTATCTAAGGGCAACTTCATCCTACATGTTGAAGTAACCTGGCAACTTGGACAAGTAATCAAACCAGCCATGATTAATCAGAGGCGTTGGCGAGACCATCGCCCTGTGCCGAACCCTGATTGGATGACTTCTGGCTGACCTCGGAACCCTCCCAGACCCCTCAGCTCACCAATATCTGTATAGCCCTCCTCTACTCAGTTCACATCATGTTTGCTCTGTGCTGCTCCCCATTGCTTGGTGCTGTGTCTTTGCTGTACAGTGAACTTGCATTCCATACATTAATAAACTAAATGAAAAGAGCACGACGAGAGTGAGATCCTCTGTTCTCTGTCCATGAATCACCATTTTTCTTGTGGATGTTTTTCTGAGTTGTGGCATCCGTATTCCACCATATGATATCAGGATAATTTGTATACTGTTTGTTTGATTATTTACATCTTGTCTTCAACGTCATATTTATACAATGTGGCACTGTATTTCACATAACCTCCCCAATGCCAAGACTTGTCTTTTCATGGCAAATATATAGCAAACATATATCTTCTGAAGAGTATGTATTTAACTTTTCAATACAGTGCCATACATCCAACATTCGAACACATTGTTTGAACTTGTCCATCTGTATTCTCACTATTGCTATGGTAAATAATAATACATTAGATCGGATCACATTTCCCCTCAGAAAAGAAGCAAACCAAATGTCATTATGTTTATTAAAAGCAGGTTGATCCATTAAAATATTCCAAGCCACTTACATTGACCACTTTCATGCCAAACAGCAGTAGACTGTAGGAATATGCACAATGTTTGAAAAACTCAATAAACACTGCCACTTCTTTTACAATGCAAATCATGAAAGACATAAGAAAAAAGGCATATCTGAGCACTAATGATAAAACATAAAAATGGTCCAAAGGAACCATGTTCTCATTTAATAAAATTGGGATCATTTCTAATAATATCTGGATACACACATGTGATTAATAAATAATAATAACAATAAAAACAACAATGATAATAGACATAAGGCTCATTTTGGGACCTGAGGATTTCATACATACAGTGTACAAGAAATTGGCTCACACAGCTTAGCGTGGCTATTTATGCACTTGTAATGGAGGGAAAGGTGAGGAGAGAAAAGACATCCATCTATCAGCTTTCCAGCACACTGTAGTTCCTACCAGAAGCCATTTTGGTGCTGACTGTACTGCAGCTGCCAGTATTATGAGGCTGGGTGGATGGGAACCATGTTGGCTCAAAATGTTATAATTTATACTGTATATAACAGTCCATATATAACGATATATGTGGTCCTCTGTTGATCAGTTGGTAGAGCATTGCGCTTGCAACGGCAGGATTGTGGGTTTGATTCCTGGGACCATCCATCCGTAAAATGTACACACGCATGACTATAAATCGCTTTGGACTAAAGCGTCTGCTAAATGGCACCTAATATTATATTTTATGTTATGTAAGAGTAAGTGCAGTTTCCAGGAAAAGGAACATAGGTTCCGAACCAGGCCATAACATAACGAGGTTTGTCAAGACGCCCTGGTAGTTGCAGGGGTCACCAGTGAAACGAGGTTTTCTCTTCTTAACCTTTTCAGTACAGTAGGTGTCCTAGATACAGTCTTTGAGGATTCAGGGAATGACAATCATCACTGCAGGTATGGGTCTCTTGAACGTAGCTTCATTTCATGTGTGTGAGTTAATTCCCTTCACACTGTCCAGGGTCAGCGGCATCTTAACTCACCAGTTGTACCCTTATCCAAATTATGTTAGAAAGTAGCAGTCTCCTTTTTTGGGGGTTCCTGAAACGTACACAGCTTCTTGTGCATCGTATCTCCTTGTCTTCATAAAGAAACGCTTTTGAGATTATCCATTTACGGAAAACATTTTAAAAAGACAGAAAGCGGTAACAACGTAATTTCAGCGTTTATCAACGCTGCTTATGTAACAACAGTTTCCAAGCTGGACTTTCAATATCTCCCATGAAAGGTTTGAGGGAAATATATTGTCAACAAAGGGGGTATCTGTTAGAGGAAGAAGATACATGGCCTCTTTGTCCAGTGTCCTCATGGAAAGCAGTGTGGTCCAGGAGCTGTTTGTCATAGGAACGTCCTGGCTGTGAAATAGAGTGCAAGCATATTGACCATGGATACCGCTGATAACTCCGGGGCTGCACCAATGGCCATTGAACCTGCAATAAAACCAGTCAAATCTAACGAGTTTCTTACAGTATATGCTGTTCAGAATGCAGTTCAATTTATTCTAGACACTGAATAAGGGTTGGGGTAAATTCCATTTCAATTCAGGAGGTAAACTGAAATTCCAATTCCCCAAATGTCTCTAGCACTTTGCATTACAGCACGGGAGAAAGTGGTATTAACATGGTAATAGTATGGTAACAATTTACGGTTACGCACCATGAAAGCAATATGTAACTAGTGATGGAATTAAAGGGTTTAAGGTTAGAGGAGTTTGGAAAAACAGATCCCTGTTACTATACTGTTGGTGAATTGTTAGCCCTCTATTACATATGTGGAGTATTACCTTAAAACGAGATTATAATTACACAGATATTAACGACTAACTGGGAAAAATAAGGTCTGTTATTAACACTTTGTCCCGTGAGGTAATGTAATGTAATTTCTCGTAGAGATGCATTTTGGAAAATGAGAATTTGAATTTCAGTTTACTTTCTGAACTGACTGACGTGGAATTGACCTCAACCCTGCACTGAATTAAGAATACCCACAAACACATAATGAGTGATAGGTTGTCATGATGAGTGAGGTTGTCACGATGCACATCTAGTCTGCAATAATGTTTTCCACCATGTTGTTATTGCTCAAATGTATCAGGAGGTGGCGCCGCTATACTGTATTTTGGATCATAATGGTTAGATAGAAGGGCCCATTATACTGGACTTGTTTGCATTGAATCCATTTAAAGATTTACATGTATAATGAATGATATGATGTTGCTCTTGTGTTAAAAAAAGATCAATTCCTAATGTTATTTCAGTCATTTCAATTAAAATTATTACATGATCTCATGCAAAAAGTTAAATCAGTTGGCCCTCATAATAATTGTATAATTTGGTGGGTGCTTTTTTTTGTGTCCTATTTCACACATGTACAAGTGTGTATTGATACACATAGTATGAATTGGAAATGTGTTTTTTGCATATCCCAACTCCCCGTGAGACACCCTCAGAGAGTGGGGACACGGCCAGGGTCAGACATTATCAACGGCGACTCTAGATCAATTGGGGTTAAGTGCTTTGCTCAAGAGCACATCGGCAGATTTTTCAACTTGTCAGCATGGGGATTTGAACTAGCAATCTTTCAGTTACTGGCCCAATGCTCTGACCGTGTCAGGCAAAATGTCCCACCTGCTATCCTGGGAATAGTGATTTGTCTGCTGCTACTCCCCTCTCCTCCCTCGCTGAAGGGTTTGATCTGGATGACATAGTCCTCGTTGACCGGTAGCGCCAGCTCCAAAGACGTGGTGTTGGTTTCGACCACGTTGGGACGACTGTGTCTGTCCTGTGTGTACATCACCTGGAGAGATGTGACAACACAAATCATACACAGTGTGGATCTGCACAACATAGCCTAGAGTGCAAGTACTGTATAAGAATCACTACGAGAATCAACCTTGTCGTGGTCAGAAACACTGCTATGCTTATTATATACTTTGCTTATAAGAATCAGTCTGTTCAGTCATTCAAGGGCTGAACAACTCAACATAGGTGAATAACCCTAGCACATACTGGATCATTTAATAAATAATAAGAAAAAAAGTTGAAATACGTGTTTACTCCCGTACTTTGTAACCAGTGACCTCGGACTCGTTCTCCAGAGCTCTAACATGATCCCATTTGAGGATGACCTTCGAGTTTGAGGTGTTCCATATGATCTTCACCGGTGCCTGGCTTGGGGCTGGAAGAAAAGAAAACGTGAACACTTCATTTGGATAGTCCATCTATAGATGCTGATGGTCTATTGATAGTTTGTTGGGTATTTATAGATGGCCTATCCAAATAAAATGTCTCCAGTCCAAAGAGTATTCAAACACAGCGAGTCAGGGTCAATATTTATTTTTTCAAGTGAGGGGGGTGGGGGGTGAGGCTCTATGGAGTGGATGCAGGCAGGTATCCTTGAATGTAGGTTTTGTACTTACGGGGTTTCTTGGTGGTGACATTGACTGTGGCACAGTGAGGGCCCACCCCTGCACTGTTGTACGCTCGGAGGGAGATAAAGTAGGTTCTGCTGCCCTCCAGGCCTCTGATCACCACAGACGTCCGGTTACCCATGGTCCTGATCACACTGGCTGTCTCCTGTCTCTCCCTCTCACCCCAGTACCTCAGCTACAGTTCAAAACACACCAGTCAACACTACAGTTCAACATCCCTGATATGTTTAAACATTTTTTCATCAATGAAATCAATCAACTGTATTTTTAAAGCACAGCCACACTGGCCATAAACTCCCCAGTAGGATGAACCCTAGAGAAGAACCCATCTTCCTCGGGCTGTAACGGGTAGAAGTTAAGAGTAGGCTGGATAGTTTGTCACGTCAGAGTATTCATATGCTTGTCTAAGGCTGTGGTCACATTATGATTTTGTGTTAGAATATTTCGGAGTGAGCCAATACTTTTTCAATGGGAATCATCCGTTTCCCGATGAATGACAACAGAGCTGATTGTCTGACAACAACAAAAAACGCACAAAGGCGTTTGCCTGAAATTGACAGATTTCTGGATGTCAATTTTCTGTTCTTTTTCAAAGATACTGGAGAGACCTACAAAAACTTCTGCCTTTATTTCATTATTCGGAGTGGCACCACAGGAGGCCCCTCTGTTGCTATGGGCAACATGCTGGCCTTTACCACTCTTCTAGCTAGACGTCTTCTACTATTGAAGTGGAAAGATCGGTTTTCTTCTACTTTAAGCCATTGGATAAAGGAAGTTGCAAATTAGAATTTGTATCCCTATTTTTACTCTTCTTTACTTTTTTGTTTGATTATATTTTTGTTTTGTTTGTTATTTGGTCAAATTCTATATCATGCAAGCTGTGGGTTAGATTTGGTACGGGATCCTTTTTTCTCCTGTTGGAGCATGGGGGGGTTGAAGTAGGTTTGATCTGGTAGGGGATCCGTTTATGTTTTGCCCTCTACCTGTTCTGTCTGTATTATCTGTATAATCATTCAAAATGCCAAATAGAAAAACATTTGATAAATAAAATACAACTTTTGACGGATAAAACTCATCTGAACTCATCCGAAAACAGTTGACTCGAGGACTAATGACGGACAAAAACGAACAATCATACACGATTTCATCCATGTTCATGCGTCTCAGTGTGGCTGTACGTTAACTGATATTTGTACAGACAGTATAGGGTGTTGATTTAATCTACATAAATGTAACAATTCAATGAGGCATAATACTGGATAGTCCATTGATCATGTACGAAGAGAAATACTGAAGCAGTGTCAGATCTATCAATTGTATGTCTATGATGTCCAGTGTGTTTGGGCTCTGACCTCATAGCCCAGGATGCGTCTCCTATTGTTGCTCCAGGGCAGGGCCTTCCAGGTGGCCTCTACCTCCGATGCCGACACACTCCTGGCCCGCACCCTACCCGGGGCTCTGCTGGGCTCTAGGGTCACACACACACAGTGAATGTGTAACTACTGATAGCTGACAATAAGAAATAAAGTGCCTATAGAAAGTCTACATCCCCCTTTAACTTAAAAAAATATATTTTGTCATTGATCTACACAAAACACTTCATAATATCAAAGTGAAGTAAAAATATATATATATATATATATATATATATATATATATATATATATAGTCGTTCAATAAGTATTCATCTTTCTGTTGAGGCAAGCCTAAATTAGTTCAGAAGTCAAATTTGGCTTAACCAATCACATAATAAGTTATATGGACTCCATCTGTGTGAAATAATAGGGGTGACATGATTTTTTAATGACTACCCTTTCCTCTGTCCCCCATACATACATCATCTGTAAGGTCCTTCAGTCAAGCGTTGAATTTCAAGCACAGATTCAACTATAAAGATCAGAGAGCTTTTCAAAAGTCTCACAAAGAAGGGCAGTGATTGGTAGATGGTTAACAATAACAAATTACACATCAAATATATCTTTACGTATGCTCAAGTTTCTAATTATGCTGTGGATGATGTATTAAACCACCCAGACACATCGAAGATGCAGTCGTCCTTCTGAACTGAGCTGCAGGGCAGGAAGGAAACTGCTTAGGGATTTCACCATGAGGCCATTGGTGATTTTAAAACAGTTACAGAGTTTAATGGCTGTGATGGGAGAAAACTGAAGATGGATCAAAAACATTGTAGTGACTCCACAATAATGGCCTAAATGACAGAGTGAAAACAATAATACAAATATACAGAATAAAAAATATTCCAAAACATGCATATGTATGCAACAAGGCACTGAAGTAATGAAAAACAAGGTAAAGGAATACACTTTTTGGCCTAAATGCAAAATTGTATGTTTGGGGCAAATCCAACAAGACATCACTGAGTAACTGCCTCCTTATTTTCAAACATGGTTGTGGCTGCATCATGGTATAGGTATGTTTGACATCGGCAAAGACTGTAGACTTTTTCAGGATGAAAAGAAACGGGACAGGCAAAATGAAAATACATTTTACAATCCTAGAGGATAACCTGCTTCAGTCTGCTTACACCAGACACCGGGAGAGGAATTCACCTTTCAGCAGGACAATAACACAGCTAAATCTACACTGGAGTTGCTTACCAAGAAGTGAATGGTCCTGAGTGGCCGAGTTACAGGTATATTAGTGTTTCATTTTCATTCATCTTAAAAAATAATTCAAATTTGTATTCCACTTTGACATTACAGAGTATTTTGCTAGATCGCTGACAAGATGTTAACCTCACTTTGTAACACATTAAAATGTGAAGAAATTCAAGGGAGGTGTAGACTTATTATACGCACTATACATACAGCATCTGAAATGAAAAGGAATGATGGAATAGGTATGTTGTGTACTCAGCTGGGTCTGGCATCACTTAAACTTTGCAAAAAATACTCTACAGTGTTGAACCCTGTAGAGGTATTGATGGATTTCAGAATTCTAGAGTTATTTGGAACATCTCAATAACGTTAGAAAAAAAAAAATCATTTTCACGTAATTCATTCCCTAAATAAATAACAGGGTCTGGCAGTGTACTGTACCTTCCTCTGCAGAGTAGATGGTGGCCACCGGCCCGAAGGGGCCCTCCCCTTTGTTATTGTACACGCCCACTTTCACATGAAACGGAGAGAAGGGAGCGATGCTCTCGTTCTTGAAGATGTATCTGGAGGCGTCGGGGGAGGTGACTGCTGCCTGCATCCAGCCTTGAGCCCCCTGAGGTCGGAAAGCTACCACGTAGCCAAATCCTGGGCCACTCTGTAGCTCTTCAGGGACAGGCTGCAGAAAGAGGTGAAAACACAAATGTACATCGGTGCATTCACATAACGCACATCTACCTTCTAATACTGCCGTGCAGACCGGAACTACTTTTCTGGCTCGTATAAAACAAATTCACATTGTCCTCTTCAGCGTGGGTCTAGCAACTTTGGTGCATGCGTGACCAGGCCAGCTCAATACAGCTAGGTTTGGCCCAGTATTGTAAAAATACCTATTGGCACAACCTGCATGCTCTGAAACATACTTGCAGTCAGAGAATGGGTTATGTTTGATTCATAATTGATTTCAACATATCATTTGGTGCACTTTGCTGAATCTGTATGACTTTACCAATCAAGCTGATCATCTTTATTAGTAGTGTTCACTTTACCTCCCAAGTGATGACAAGCTCCGAGCGACCACCACCACCTCCGTTCACTCTGGATGGCGTTATCTTGGGAGCTGCAAAATCAAGGGTGTTTGTTTTCATAGAGAAACTTTAATGTCTGCATGCCTCCTACTATTATCATGGAAAAACATCTGTCAATTAATGCTGTTAATTGTTGGGGTCACCGTGCAGTTTTTAAACAAAAGATCCTCCTCATCATCAATCATCAACATCCCAGTGGAAATGGGCTTGTACTGTAGCTCTTGCACTTTCCTATAACAATGCATTAACAATATTGCATCACAACTTTAATGTAAACAAACAATTCATTGGGTAAAATTGTGCATATTATATTACAGTATTCAGCATTCATCGTTGTGTTGGGAGCTATGTGGGACAGATACAGTACATACGCATGTCTTTGGTCCGGGCTTTTTTGGAAGGTTTGCTGGGCTCTCCTGTTCCGATGGCGTTGGTTGCCAGCACTCTGAACTCATACTCCACCCACGGACTGAGGTCAATAACAGTGGCTGTCAGCTGTTTGCCCCCAAGAAGTTCAGGAACTAACCCGGACAACAAATAGCCTTTAATTAGCATGTTGCAGGATCTTCTAGTGCTATATAAATACAGTCTATAACTTTGTGTGCTAATTGTGATGATGTACCTTGAACCTTGATTATGTTGTGAGTGCATTATTCAATTGAATATACAGTGTGTGTGATAGATAAAGATGCACGTGCACACACACACGCACGCACCTGTGATGACTCCCTGCCAGCCCAGTGAAAAAGTTGTGCGGGCCTGGATGTTGTGGGTGAGGACTGGGCTGTGGTTGTCAGGACCCGGTCCCCAGGAGAGAGACGCTGTGCTGTCTGTCATCTCTGTCACCTGGAATTCCACAGGTGGGCCTGGAGCACCTGGAAAAATCATTATCACAGCATCATCTTAGTTGATCAACATGAGATAGCAGTCATGATTCAAACACAAGCTTACGAAGAGGTCTAAACATTATGGGCTGATTATTGGAGAGTAGGAGAACCCAAGGTTCCAGGTTTAATTCTAAACCTTCCATTTGCTACACTAGTGGCAAAAGTGGGATTTCACAAATCAAATTGTATTTCTTTTTTTTTACTGGATCCTACCTACAACAGATCAATGTGACATTTTGTGCTACTGGTGCTCCAGCATAGCCATACCTCTAACTACCACATCGGTGGCGATGGAAACACTGTCCACCTTGGTCTGGACAGCACAGGTATACTTCCCAGCATGCCTCAGCTGAATGTTACGGATCATGATGTCACCTGCTGAGCGCTGTCCATAAGGAATGCCAAACCAGAGCAGTAAGGAAAATGTTAGAATTCTAGAAAAGATATCAAATAAAAGGCCCTTCTTCAAATACGAGCAGGATGAGATACTACACTTGATGTGTTCAATATATGAGGTGAAAGTCATGATAAAAGTCAAAGACCTTCAGTAGAAACGGCTGAATATTTCAGACCGTTTAATGATGACAGTTTCTATCTGAGAAAATGAAAAGGCTATTTTCAGTCCCATTTCTTTTACTCCTTTCTGTTTCTAATTGTCAGCTATAATACATGCTGACCTTTGAAGCTGCTCTACTGTACTTGTTAGTCTGACTTTTGTCACATAGATAAGATTGAGGTCAAGACGACCAATGCTTTCAGACCGTAGAAGACCAACATTTGTGAGGAGATCATTTTTGCAGAGCATTAGCTCACACTCGCTATACTCTGTGATGGTTTCTTGTTATTGGGCCTCAAAATACCCAAGTTACAATGTAGTTGTAAGTAACTCATGTGGTGGGCGGCACTTAGAGTTTTAGCTTGAACATTGTAAGGAAACTGGGATCCATGTGAGCGAAACTGGGATCCACATGGCCAAAACAATAATGATAAACACTTTTTTTGCATAACAGTATACACGCTCTATCACAAAACACTTTTTACAAAACAGTAGACACAATTCTCTACATAGGACACAAAATTAAAAAATCCTACAATGTGATTTTCTGGATTTTTTTTTCTCATGTACCTATGATGGAAATTACAGGCCTCTCTCATCTTTTTAAGTGGGAGAACTTGCACAATTGGTGGCTGACTAAATACTTTTTTGCCCCACTGTATATAGTAGGCCTAACTACCTCACAGTATTTGGTTTGTAGTACCATAACTACCTGCTTGGTTTGGAGTACTTTTGCAGGACTAGATTTGATTTATGTTTACTTAATTGTAAGCATTTACAAAATTACATACAGCACAGAACACATATGTAATCCAAACAGTATCATATATTTTTGTACACCTTTCTATGAAATTCTTCCTACTTTACAGTTTCTCAATCACATACAAGCATTATTTTTTTATTGTTTTTACTGTGGCCAAACATATCCAAATACATTTTCCAAACTTCTGACAACTTTCTTGCCTTTGTATCTGGATTGCATATCTTAGACGCCCTTTTGTAAAAGTATGAATACAAAATGGAATCAGTGGATACAAAATTCACTGTTAAGTGTTCTTAGAATATTAACACATTTTCCTCAGAGGAGTTGTGTTCACTGTTTTCAGCAATCAGTTAATACTAGTGATGAAAAATCTTAATCACTCCATCAGTGCTATTTCATGTACAACATAGTGAAATATTTAGGTAATTGGGACTGTGTCATTTTAGGATTTTTTACAACATTGCAAATATGCAGAAAATTAAGTTGAGTTACTCTAATGCAACTTTAGGTTAGTCCTATTTCGTAACATTGTGACCATCCATTCGAGCTTTGCTTTGGTGTGGCCTATACATTCATATATCAGTTGTGTTCCTCCATCCTGATTTAGTGACTATCAAAGAAAATATATTGCTATAATAGGATTTTTTTTTTAGACAGTCGTGTTGGGAGAAGATATACGGACACTCCTGGTGGACAAATCAATGACGTATAGAGTCGAGTGAAGCGAATGATACGGACCAACTTTCTTTGGCCAAAGACAGAACGGACTGTCATGCTGTTACGGTGCGTGAATGAGGACCCAAAAGCGAATTAACGTAAACAGAACTTCTTTAATAACAAAACATAGGTAGGCTCAGATGGACCGGCAGATTCCGACAGGACAGGACAAGGTTGCAGCAAACATGACGATAATCTGGTTCAGGCATGAAAAACACAAACAAGAATCCGACAAAGACAGGAACAAAAACAGAGAGAGATATAGAGGACTAATCAGAGGGAAAAAGGGAACAGGTGGGAAAAGGGGTGACGAGGTAGTTAGGAGGAGACAAGGAACAGCTGGGGGAAAGAGGGGGAGAAAAGGTAACCTAATAACGACCAGCAGAGGGAGACAGGGTGAAGGGAAAGGACAGAAACAAGACACAACATGACAATACATGACAGTACCCCCCCACTCACCGAGCGCCTCCTGGCGCACTCGAGGAGGAAACCTGGCGGCAACGGAGGAAATCATCGATCAGCGCACGGTCCAGCACGTCCCGAGAGGGAACCCAACTCCTCTCCTCAGGACCGTACCCCTCCCAATCTACTAGGTACTGATGACCACGGCCCCGAGGACGCATGTCCAAAATCCTACGGACCCTGTAGATGGGTGCGCCCTCGACAAGGATGGGGGGGGGGGGAAGACGAGCGGGGGCGCGAAGAACGGGCTTGACACAGGAGACATGGAAGACCGGGTGGACGCGACGAAGATATCGCGGAAGAAGAAGTCGCACTGCGACAGGATTAATGATCCGAGAAATACGGAACGGACCAATGAACCGCGGGGTCAACTTGCGAGAAGCGGTCTTAAGGGGAAGGTTCTGAGTGGAGAGCCAAACTCTCTGACCGCGACAATATCTAGGACTCTTAGTTCTACGCTTATTAGCAGCCCTCACAGTCTGCGCCCTATAACGGCAAAGTGCAGACCTGACCCTCTTCCAGGTGCGCTCGCAACGTTGGACAAAAGCCTGAGCGGAGGGGACGCTGGACTCGGCGAACTGAGATGAGAACAGCGGAGGCTGGTACCCGAGGCTACTCTGAAAAGGAGATAGCCCGGTCGCAGACGAAGGAAGTGAGTTGTGGGCGTATTCTGCCCAGGGGAGCTGTTCTGACCAAGACGCAGGGTTGCGAAAAGAAAGACTGCGTAAGATGCGACCAATAGTCTGATTGGCCCGTTCTGCTTGACCGTTAGACTGGGGGTGAAAGCCGGAAGAGAGACTGACGGAAGCCCCAATCAAACGGCAAAACTCCCTCCAAAATTGAGACGTGAATTGCGGACCTCTGTCCGAAACGACGTCTGACGGAAGGCCATGAATTCTGAAAACATTCTCGATGATGATTTGTGCCGTCTCTTTAGCAGAAGGAAGCTTAGCAAGGGGAATAAAATGAGCCGCCTTAGAGAACCTGTCGACAACCGTAAGAATAACAGTCTTCCCCGCTGACGAAGGCAGTCCGGTGACAAAATCTAAGGCGATGTGAGACCACGGTCGAGAGGGAATGGGAAGCGGCCTGAGACGGCCGGCAGGAGGGGAGTTACCGGACTTAGTCTGCGCGCAGACCGAACAAGCAGCCACGAAGCGACGCGTGTCATGCTCCCGGGTGGGTCACCAAAAACGCTGGCGAATGGAAGCAAGCGTACCCCGAACGCCAGGATGGCCGGCTAACTTGGCAGAGTGAGCCCACTGAAGAACGGCCAGACGAGTAGGAACGGGAACGAAAAGAAGGTTCCTAGGACAAGCGCGCGGCGACGGAGTTTGAGTGAGTGCTTGCTTTACCTGCCTCTCAATTCCCCAGACAGTCAACCCGACAACACGCCCCTCAGGAAGAATCCCCTCGGGGTCAGTGGAGGCTACTGAAGAACTGAAGAGACGAGATAAAGCATCAGGCTTGGTGTTCTTAGAGCCCGGACGATAAGAAATCACGAACTCGAAACGAGCGAAAAACAGCGCCCAGCGCGCCTGACGCGCATTAAGTCGTTTGGCAGAACGGATGTACTCAAGGTTCCTATGGTCAGTCCAAACGACAAAAGGAACGGTCGCCCCCTCCAACCACTGTCGCCATTCGCCTAGGGCTAAGCGGATGGCGAGCAGTTCGCGGTTTCCCACATCATAGTTACGTTCCGACGGCGACAGGCGATGAGAAAAATACGCGCAAGGGTGGACCTTGTCGTCAGAGAGGGAGCGCTGAGAAAGAATGGCTCCCACGCCCACCTCTGACGCGTCAACCTCGACAACGAACTGTCTAGTGACGTCAGGTGTAACAAGGATAGGTGCGGATGTAAAACGATTCTTGAGGAGATCAAAAGCTCCCTGGGCGGAAACGGACCACTTAAAGCACGTCTTGACAGAAGTAAGGGCTGTGAGAGGAGCTGCCACCTGACCGAAATTACGGATGAAACGACGATAGAAGTTCGCGAAGCCGAGAAAGCGCTGCAGCTCGACGCGTGACTTAGGGACGGGCCAATCAATGACAGCTTGGACCTTAGCGGGATCCATCTTAATGCCTTCAGCGGAAATAACAGAACCGAGAAATGTGACGGAGGAGGCATGAAAAGAGCACTTCTCAGCCTTCACAAAAAGACAATTCTCTAAAAGGCGCTGGAGGACACGTCGAACGTGCTGAACATGAATCTGGAGTGACGGTGAAAAAATCAGGATATCGTCAAGGTAAACGAAAACAAAGATGTTCAGCATGTCTCTCAGGACATCATTGACTAATGCCTGAAAGACAGCTGGAGCGTTAGCGAGGCCGAAAGGAAGAACCCGGTATTCAAAGTGCCCTAACGGAGTGTTAAACGCCGTCTTCCACTCGTCCCCCTCCCTGATGCGCACGAGATGGTAAGCGTTACGAAGGTCCAACTTAGTGAAAAACCTGGCTCCCTGCAGGATCTCGAAGGCTGAAGACATAAGAGGAAGCGGATAACGATTCTTCACTGTTATGTCATTCAGCCCTCGATAATCTATGCAGGGGCGCAGGGACCCGTCCTTCTTCTTAACAAAAAAAAACCCCGCTCCGGCGGGAGAGGAGGAGGGGACTATGGTACCGGCGGCAAGAGCTACAGACAAATAATCTTCGAGAGCCTTACGTTCGGGAGCCGACAGAAAGTATAGTCTACCCCGGGGGGGGAGTGGTTCCCGGAAGGAGATCAATACTACAATCATACGACCGGTGTGGGGGAAGAGAGGTGGCCCTGGACCGACTGAACACCGTGCGCAGATCGTGATATTCCTCCGGCACCCCTGTCAAATCACCAGGCTCCTCCTGTGAAGAAGAGACAGATGAAACAGGAGGGATAGCAGACATTAAACATTTCACATGACAAGAGACGTTCCAGGAGAGGATAGAATTACTAGACCAATTAATGGAAGGATTATGACAAACTAGCCAGGGATGGCCCAAAACAACAGGTGTAAAAGGTGAACGAAAAATTAAAAAAGAAATGGTTTCGCTATGATTACCAGAAACAGTGAGGGTTAAAGGTAGCGTCTCACGCTGAATCCTGGGGAGAGGACTACCATCCAGGGCGAACAAGGCCGTGGACTCCCTTAACTGTCTGAGAGGAATGTCATGTTCCCGAGCCCAGGTCTCGTCCATAAAACAGCCCTCCGCCCCAGAGTCTATTAAGGCACTGCAGGAAGCTGACGAACCGGTCCAGCGTAGATGGACTGACAAGGTAGTGCAGGATCTTGAAGGAGAGACAGGAGTAGTAGCGCTCACCAGTAGCCCTCCGCTTACTGATGAGCTCTGGCTTTTACTGGACATGAAGTGACAAAATGACCAGCAGAACCGCAATAGAGACAGAGGCGGTTGGTGATTCTCCGTTCCCTCTCCATAGTCGAGATGCGGATACCTCCCAGCTGCATAGGCTCAGCACCCGAGCCGGCAGAGGAAGATGGTAGTGATGCGGAGAGGGGGGCAACGGAGAACGCGAGCTCCTTTCCACGAGCTCGGTGACGAAGATCAACCCGTCGCTCAATGCGAATAGCGAGTTCAATCAAGGAATCCACGCTGGAAGGAACCTCCCGGGAGAGAATCTCATCCTTTACCTCTGCGCGGAGACCCTCCAGAAAACGAGCGAGCAAAGCCGGCTCGTTCCAGCCACTGGAGGCAGCAAGAGTGCGAAACTCAATAGAGTAGTCTGTTATGGATCGATTACCTTGACATAGGGAAGACAGGGCCCTGGAAGCCTCCTCCCCAAAAACAGATTGATCAAAAACCCGTATCATCTCCTCCTTAAAGTCCTGATACTGGTTAGTACACTCAGCCCTTGCCTCCCAGATTGCCGTGCCCCACTCACGAGCCCGTCCAGTAAGGAGAGATATGACGTAGGCGACACGAGCAGTGCTCCTGGAGTAAGTGTTGGGCTGGAGAGAAAACACAATATCACACTGGGTGAGGAACGAGCGGCATTCAGTGGGCTCCCCAGAGTAACACGGCGGGTTATTGATTCTGGGCTCCGGAGATTCGAAAGCCCTGGAAGTGGCCGGTGGATCGAGGCGGAGATGGTGAACCTGTTCTGTGAGGTTGGAGACTTGGGTGGCCAGGGTCTCAACGGCATGTCGAGCAGCAGACAATTCCTGCTCGTGTCTGCCTAGCATCGCTCCCTGGATCTCGACGGCTGAGTGGAGAGGATCCGAAGTCGCTGGGTCCATTCTTGGTCGGATTCTTCTGTTACGGTGCGTGAATGAGGACCCAAAAGCGAATTAACGTAAACAGAACTTCTTTAATAACAAAACATAGGTAGGCTCAGATGGACCGGCAGATTCCGACAGGACAGGACAAGGTTGCAGCAAACATGACGATAGTCTGGTTCAGGCATGAAAAACACAAACAAGAATCCGACAAAGACAGGAACAAAAACAGAGAGAGATATAGAGGACTAATCAGAGGGAAAAAGGGAACAGGTGGGAAAAGGGGTGACGAGGTAGTTAGGAGGAGACAAGGAACAGCTGGGGGAAAGAGGGGGAGAAAAGGTAACCTAATAACGACCAGCAGAGGGAGACAGGGTGAAGGGAAAGGACAGAAACAAGACACAACATGACAATACATGACACATGCATTAATATTAGCAAATAAACCATACGACTTAGCTATTTAATATACAATTTTAAAAAACTCACCACTTAAACTCGACACTTAACTTACCTGTCAAAGAAGACGCAGGGATTAAGTCATTCCTGCATGACAGTCAATTCGGTATTTGGCCAAAGAAAGTTGGTCAGTGTGATTTGGTACACTCAGCTGCGCGATATTCGCCATCAATTTGTCCACCCGTAGTGTCCGTATAGGTTCTCCCAGAAGTGTTCTTTTGTTGCAGTTAATTGCATTTTTGACAATATCTTAATGTTTTTATGAATGTTTTTAGAAGGAAACTACAGTACATAAAAACATGTATTTACTGTTTTGCAAAAGGCCACAGAGTTCTGTGTCGTACGTACACTGTTTTGAAAATCGACATTGTTCCAAAAAATGCTTGAACACCATTGAAATAAACTGTACTATTTGATCCTAATTCAGAGAACGCTGCTCACGTCTATAAAATGTTTGAATACCATCTTGTACCATTGACTCTGTTCCATAGAAAAAGTGTATCTATTAATGGTTATAGTTAGTATTTGTTGAGCCATTATTTAATAAATGGTGAGATAACCTCATTTGATGATTAATAATACTTTTGGATAGCGTTAGCTGCTTTTGTAAAGTGTACTTTAAATTGTGATGGTGTAAGTTAATTTGGATATAGAAATATTCTCACTAGATGACAAATTATACTTTTTGATATTATGACATTTTGTTGCCAGGTATTTTAAGTTTTGATAGTGCATTAAGAGAAATGTATTGTTTTGGAAAACACACTTGCACTTTAGTGGGCTAAGTTAACTATATACAGTGCCTTCAGAAAGTATTCATATGCCTTTACTTTTTTCACATTGTGTTGTGTTAGACAAAATGTACAATTTACAAAATTGAGATTTGGTGTCACTGATCTACACATAATACCCTATATTGTCTAAGTGTTGTTTTGTTTGTAAAACATTTTGAAAATTAATTTAAAAAATGTTAAGCTGAAATGTCTTGAGTCAATAAGTATTCAACTCCTTTGTCATGGCAAGCCTATATACGTCCAGGAGTAGAAATGTGCTTAACAAATTGCATTATAAGTTGCATGGATTCATTCTGTGTACAATAATAGTGGTTATCAACGGAGACTAATGGAGAATAAACTATAAACTATCAAAATAAAGTTGCACTCTCCATGTTTAATCTCCCAGCAATTTAATGGGTATTTACCAACGTTTCGGCATCACTGTGCCTTCCAGGATGGGTATTTACCAACGTTTCGTCATCACTGTGCCTTCCAGGATGGGTATTTACCAACGTTTCGTCATCACTGTGCCTTCCAGGATGGGTATTTACCAACGTTTCGTCATCACTGTGCCTTCCAGGATGGGTATTTACCAACGTTTCGTCATCACTGTGCCTTCCAGGATGGGTATTTACCAACGTTTCGTCATCACTGTGCCTTCCAGGATGGGTATTTACCAACGTTTCGTCATCACTGTGCCTTCCAGGATGGGTATTTACCAACGTTTCGTCATCACTGTGCCTTCCAGGATGGGTATTTACCAACGTTTCGTCATCACTGTGCCTTCCAGGATGGGTATTTACCAACGTTTCGTCATCACTGTGCCTTCCAGGATGGGTATTTACCAACGTTTCGTCATCACTGTGCCTTCCAGGATGGGTATTTACCAACGTTTCGTCATCACTGTGCCTTCCAGGATGGGTATTTACCAACGTTTCGTCATCACTGTGCCTTCCAGGATGGGTATTTACCAACGTTCCGTCATCACTGTGCCTTCCAGGATGGGTATTTACCAACGTTTCGTCATCACTGTGCCTTCCAGGATGGGTATTTACCAACGTTTCGTCATCACTGTGCCTTCCAGGATGGGTATTTACCAACGTTTCGTCATCACTGTGCCTTCCAGGATGGGTATTTACCAACGTTTCGTCATCACTGTGCCTTCCAGGATGGGTATTTACCAACGTTTCGTCATCACTGTGCCTTCCAGGATGGGTATTTACCAACGTTTCGTCATCACTGTGCCTTCCAGGATGGGTATTTACCAACGTTTCGTCATCACTGTGCCTTCCAGGATGGGTATTTACCAACGTTTCGTCATCACTGTGCCTTCCAGGATGGGTATTTACCAACGTTTCGTCATCACTGTGCCTTCCAGGATGGGTATTTACCAACGTTTCGTCATCACTGTGCCTTCCAGGATGGGTATTTACCAACGTTTCGTCATCACTGTGCCTTCCAGGATGGGTATTTACCAACGTTTCGTCATCACTGTGCCTTCCAGGATGGGTATTTACCAACGTTTCGTCATCACTGTGCCTTCCAGGATGGGTATTTACCAACGTTTCGTCATCACTGTGCCTTCCAGGATGGGTATTTACCAACGTTTCGTCATCACTGTGCCTTCCAGGATGGGTATTTACCAACGTTTCGTCATCACTGTGCCTTCCAGGATGGGTATTTACCAACGTTTCGTCATCACTGTGCCTTCCAGGATGGGTATTTACCAACGTTTCGGCATCACTGTGCCTTCCAGGATGGGTATTTACCAACGTTTCGTCATCACTGTGCCTTCCAGGATGGGTATTTACCAACGTTTCGTCATCACTGTGCCTTCCAGGATGGGTATTTACCAACGTTTCGTCATCACTGTGCCTTCCAGGATGGGTATTTACCAACGTTTCGTCATCACTGTGCCTTCCAGGATGGGTATTTACCAACGTTTCGTCATCACTGTGCCTTCCAGGATGGGTATTTACCAACGTTTCGTCATCACTGTGCCTTCCAGGATGGGTATTTACCAACGTTTCGTCATCACTGTGCCTTCCAGGATGGGTATTTACCAACGTTTCGGCATCACTGTGCCTTCCAGGATGGGTATTTACCAACGTTTCGTCATCACTGTGCCTTCCAGGATGGGTATTTACCAACGTTTCGTCATCACTGTGCCTTCCAGGATGGGTATTTACCAACGTTTCGTCATCACTGTGCCTTCCAGGATGGGTATTTACCAACGTTTCGGCATCACTGTGCCTTCCAGGATGGGTATTTACCAACGTTTCGTCATCACTGTGCCTTCCAGGATGGGTATTTACCAACGTTTCGTCATCACTGTGCCTTCCAGGATGGGTATTTACCAACGTTTCGTCATCACTGTGCCTTCCAGGATGGGTATTTACCAACGTTTCGTCATCACTGTGCCTTCCAGGATGGGTATTTACCAACGTTTCGTCATCACTGTGCCTTCCAGGATGGGTATTTACCAACGTTTCGTCATCACTGGGCCTTCCTGCCGAAACATTGGTAAATACCCATTAAAGTGCTGGGAGATTATACATGGAGAGTGTGACTTTCTTTATTTTGATAGGTTATAGTTTATTTGCCGGTAGTCAGCACCTCCACGCAAACTATTATTCTGGGTGTGCGCCAGCTCATGTTTTTTTATCAACAATAATAGTGGTTAACATGATTTTTGAATGACTACCCCATCTCTGTACCCCCACACATACAATTATCTGTAAGGTCCCTCAGTCGGCAGGAAATTTCAAACACAGATTCAACCACATAGACCAGGGAGGTTGAACATCCCTTTGAGCATGGTGAAGTTATTAATTAGGCTTTGGATGGTGTATCAATTCACCCAGTCACTACAAAGATACAGGCGTCCTTCCTAACTCAGTTGCCGGTGACGAAGGAAATTGCTCAGGGATTTCACCATGAGGCCAATAGTTATTTTAAAATAAATACATCAAATACTTTAATGGTTGTAATATGAGAAAACGTTGTAGTTACTCCACAATACTAACCTAAATGACAGAGTGAAAAGAAGGAAGTCTGTGCAGAAAAAAAGTATTCCAAAGCATGCATCCTGTTTGCAACAAGGCACTAATAATAATACTCCTAAAAATGAGGGGGAAAAAATGTTCTGAATACAAAGCTGCATGTTTGGAGGAAATCCAACACATTACATCACTGAGTAGTACTCAATCATGGTGATGGCTGCATCATGTTATGGATATACTTGTCATTGGCAAGGACTAGGGAATTTTTTAAAGATAAAAATAAATGGAATACAGCTATAAGCACGTGCAAAATCCTAGAGGAAAACCTGGTTCAGTCTGCTTTCCAACAGACACAAATTCACCTTTCAGCCATACAATATGTCAGGATTTGGCCAGGATTGTTCTGGTTTTGGCCACTAGATGCTCCCATTGTGCTTTTTGACCCTTTGTTTTCCCTGGTTTCCAGTTATTATTTGCACCTGTGCCTCGTTTCTCTTGAATGTATTAAAACCCTTAGTTTTCCTCAGTTCTTTGCTCTGTGTTTGAATGTTAGTACCCAGCCCCAGCAATGCTGTGAACATTTGTTGCTCCAGTTGGACTCTCTTGTGGTACTCTGTTTTTGTTCTCGTTTATTTATTTTTGATTATCTTTTGAGGCTTTTTTCTGCTGTACCTACCACCTTGTGGTTTTACCTTTTGACTTGGAGGATTAACTTTTTCTCTTGGAATTACTTTATGATTTATATTTTTGCCTGAAGGACTTTCCTTTTTATTTTATTAAAACACCGTCTCAAGTACTGCTGTGTCTGCCTCATCTTCTGGATTCTGCCGACTATTAGTGGCTCAGTTTGTTAAGTGACTGTTTCTCACACCGGACACCCGAGTTCGTAACCGGGTCTTGACACAATAGCCAAAAGAAGACCAAATCTACACTGGCTTGAAAATCTATGGCATAATCTTGAGAATGTCTGTCAAGCAACGATCAACCATCAAATATTGTACAACCCAGGTGTGTAAAGCTCTAAGAGACTTACCCAAAAGAAGACTCACAGATGTAATTGCCGCCAAATGTGTTTCTACAAAGTATTGACTCATGGGAGTGAAGACTTATGTAAATGAGATATTTCTGTGTTTACATTTCCAACATGTGTTTTCAATGTCATTATGGGATATTGTGTGTAGATGGGTGAGAATTTTTTTTATTTTTATCCTTTTGTAATTCTGGCTGTAACACAACAACATTTGGAATACGTCAAGGTGTATGAATACTTTCTGAAGGCACTGTACCTCCAACAAAGATAATGTTTGATGAACAGAACTATTTAACCTTTATGAAATTACTCATTGCATTTAAGACACTTTTCTGCAACATGTCAGCTTTGTGTCAAGTGATTAGTGCAGGGAGTCAAGCGCTCAAATGAAGCCATGAGGCAAACACAATTACACAACTAATGGCATTGCTGATGAGCCGAAGGAATATAGAACAAACTGTGGGTAGTAAGCAGCCAAGATATTATAATTGCTTTTCTAATTAAAGAGAAATACATTCAACTGTAGATGACCAAATGTAATGTTTGACTGAGCATTGAATCGACAATTCCTTAGGCAGCAGTTTTTTCAAAGGAGTAGTTGTTATCAACAAGCGGAACAGGCAAACAGGCAGACCCCTCTTGTTAATTGCAAAAACAAATTTGATATGATTCATGAATGAAAATCATTCAATACACTTCCTCTAGTCCATTCACTATATATCAGCAGTAAAGTATTCATTGTTGTACTGTATATGTTATTGTGCTCATAACATAATGCTGTAAAAAGGTCTACTCTGCCGTTGGTAATTTTACATCATATAAACATATACAGTAAAAATACATTAATATGATCAACTGTATGTAATTGGATTGCAAATCACAAGTGACAACCACATAAATAAGTCAAGTAATTATAAAAGGTCATCATAGTAGACTTAATTCAAACACATGAGTGTAAGGCAGACTCAAAAGCACTTACCCCGCCAACTTTCTCAAAGTAGCCCCCGTGGTTTCCAAAGTGGATGAGCTGTTCGTTGAAGAACCAGGTGAATTTCAAATCGAGCGTGGGGTCATGGGAGACTTGGCAGGGGAGGACGATGCTCTCGCCCACCGTCACGTCCAAATGCCCAGCTGGGCTGGTGATAATGGTTGTCTCTGCAAGAGACAAAAACAAGTTTAGCTACCTGGGCCAGACAGAAACAGCGGGGCGCTTCTCTTATCACTATCAACTTTGTTCTGCCTATTTACATTGACAAAATGTATATACGTGTTTTATAGCACTATTGGGTTTCGTTTGAGTCCATTCTACTGGTTTTTCTTTGAAGACATGGGGCTATTCTGGTGTCTTGTTAACTGCGAGACTGTTATACCTCTGAGATTGTGATTATTGTGCTTTGTTCCTGTAAAATAAATGGGCATTATCATGTCCGGTAACACTTTATTTGGATTGTCCATCTGTAGATGCTCTACAGACTATCAGTAACATTTCAACCTTCTGTCTACTAACCCTAACCATAACCCTAACCTTAACCGTTATCCTAACCCTAAACTTAACCCTAGCTCTTATTCTAAACCTAACCTTAGCAAGTAGTTGCTTTTCAACAGATAGTTTATTGATAGTATGACCACTATCCAAATAAAGTCTGACCTCTCCAAACCACTTAGTATTTCATCCAAACGACTTAGTATCTGTCCAACTGACTTTGTATCTCGCCCAAATGACTTACCTTAAGTTGTTATGCCAGTTGTGCTTCTGTTGTGCTTTCAGACCGTGTAATGATGGCTGTAATGGTCACGGATTCCAACCATTAATATGATTATGCATTGACAGTTTTTTGATAGCCTACAGTGGGGCTGCATGTGATTGCCAACTTGTAACAGATGCCCATATAGCTATCTGATTATTCATTTTCATCATGGACCTGTCTAATAAGGGCTCTAGGAGCCCATGTGAACGCCAAACGTTCTTGACTGAAGTGGATGCAGTCATTAACACTAGGGCCACTTGGCTTCTCAGTATACGAGTACCCGCTAGAGAACGTGCCTCTAGCTTAGGCATACTGTATCGTTATCAACCAAAAATAAATACCACAGTAACAAAATATTAGTTGACTGTGTTAAAAATCCAAATCGTGGAATAAAAAACTATTTGTTCAATTTGATTTATAGATTTGATTTAGCTGAAATATCACAAGGAACTCGAAAGTAGTAGAGCCCAGTAACAGCTTCTTTATATAAAGAAAATAGAAAAATATCATCTCAACTTGTGGCTGTAATGTTCACTGAATGGACAGCGCCTGTCTAGACAGCTATGGAAATCTCCTTTTCAGGCGTTGGCTCATATTGTCATCCTTTCTCATACACTGAATGAGAATGAACAGTGTAAGTGGCTTTAGCTGTCACTGTTTGTTCAAACTATAACCACAAGTCACTTACACAAAGTAATGCATCACTGAAGAAACTAAGACACCACACAAACCCATTCCTCTGCACGCCTCCATTTCCACAGGTCAGTCCGGAGTCTATAATTTGGTTCCATTTGGCTAGACAAAAAGCCCTCCTATTTCAACCACAGCATGGTGGTATGCTGCATAAAAACCTAATCTTTGCTCTGGCTCTTTTGAGTGTCTTTTCCACTTCGGCAGTGCAGTGAGATACGCAGGGCTGAGTTTCCATACAGCAAGCACCAGCTGAATTATGCATGGGTGTCATAAGCGTCTAATGGACAGAGAATCAGACACTGCATGTCAGATGGTGTTTAAGGTCTCTCTATACGTTACGCTGTCAAAACAGCCCAGTGAGTCATCTCACACCCCCTAGGGTGCATTCCAGGTGAGGCTATGAATGAATGCCCTATGAATGAATGTCTCAAGACAAAAAAATGAGGAGACTTCATAACACATTCATAATCCCTACATGCTGCATTGATAAGCCGTGTTTATGTCAACAACCGCAAGTCAATATTTTTGTTATGTCACAGTACTGTCCTTTACACTGCAACTATGAACACGCGGCTCTTGCAATAATGTATGTACTGCTTATGTACTGCTTATGATGTTCTTATGTAGGTACTCTTCAAATAAGCTGTTATCTAAATGAGAATGAAGATTTCCAACTGCTACCTATTGAGTTCGGAAATATGGAATCATTTGAACACATTTTGACATGCGTGTTTCAATGTCATCCAGCTTACATTTTGCTAGTGTATTACTTTACTTGACAATGAAAAGGGTATCATGGTTTCTCTCTTCATTGTCATCTCATTGATTTCTTGTTGCTAACATGGTATGGACGAACCACTATCAATCCAGGATAATTATACAGGATATCAGGGCTGTGCACAGACCATTCGGAGGTCAAATTTCCTCGGCATAAACATCACGGAGAAACTGAAATGGTCCACCCACACAGACAGTGTGATGAAGAAGGCAGCTGAAGAAATTGTTCTTGGCACCTAAAACCTCACGAACTGTTACAGATGCACAATTGAGAGCATCCTGTCGGGCTGTATCCCCGCCTGGTACGGCAACTGCAGGGCTCTCAAAAGGGTGGTGCGGTCTGCTCAACGCATCACTGGGGGCAAACTACCTGCCCTCCAGGACACCTACAGCACCCGATGTCACAGGAAGGCCAAAAAGATCATCAAGGACAACAACCACCCGAGCCACTGCCTGTTCACCCCGAAGGCGAGTTCAGTACAGGTGCATCAAAACTGGGACCGAGAGACTGAAAAACAGCTTCTATCTCAAGGCCATCAGACTGTTAAATAGCCATCACTAGCACATTAGAGGCTGCTGCCTATATACATAGACTTGAAATCACTGGCCACTTTAATAAATGGAACACTAGTCACTTTAATAATGTTTACATATTTTGCATCTCAAATGTATATTGTATTGTATTCTATTCTACTGTATCTTAGTCTTTGCCACTCTCTTGTCTATGCCACTCTAACATTGCTTGTCCATATATTTATATATTGTTAATTCCATTCCTTTACTTAGATTTGTGTGTATTTGGTATATGTTGTGAAATTGTTAGATATTACTGCACTGTCGGAGCCACAAACAGAAGCATTTCACTACACCCGCAATGACATCTGCTAAACACGTGTATGTGACCAATACAATTGAACTTAAATTAATTGACTACAATCATAATTCTCTACTGTGTCTGCATCTGATCATTGCGAATATAGCTAGAAGATTATGTAAATCAGCTATCTAGTTAGCTAGCTAGTTTACTTGGTTTTAGTTTGTTGGTGACATCAGCCTTTTTGTTTTGTCCCCTGGCGACAGAAGGGCAGGGGGGATTTGTGAGATTAGCTAGTTTTATGGTCAATTCAGATACATAAAAAAAAGCTTTTTCCTCATAGGGCAAAAGGACAGGTTCTCGAGCACCACTAGGGGCCTAACTGTGCACATTCCTGCAGGGTATGTCTCTCCATAAAATAACAGTCTATGACATTTGTTGTAGCTTTCATTGCTATCATAACAGCCAGACACTTATTGTAGATTATATAAGTAGTTGATTGTAGCATGGTGCTAGCAATGGTAAAATTAAGAGTTTGATTCTTGTATGGCACCATGTAGACAGATCACTCACTCTGCTAATAGTGGGATCCGAACTTGAGAAACACACACATAACTTAAACTTGAATGTGAGACTTGCATTGATGTTAAATTGTATATGTGAAACTCAGTTTGAGTTAAGGGCAAATATGGATATATGGGTACGTGCGCATATCTCCAGCCCTGAATGTGAATGTACTATTGCAGGGAAAATCCACTCAAAAACAATGTATTGAATTTTGAATCATCATTATTTTAAAAAATATATATATTTTAGTCCTTATTTGGACTAATTTTCCAAGAGTCATGATGATGTGGCTGGTGACGCTTTGCTTCTTGAAAGTCCAACATCTTGAAAACTTGCCTGCTGACATGCAAAACATTTGCGGCTGTATCAACAGTGGACTAAGGGGGGGGGAATCCCTTTAAGCAAAGATGGGCAATACTTTTACTGACTGTGGCTGATATTGATTTCTTTCAAAGGGGACTGGCTGGATTTCATGAATATAGTCTACAAAAATCACCTGTAAAATATACAGTATGTAAGATACTGCCATTCTTAGAGGCAAAAAGGCTGAAAAAAGGAAATGAAAGCAGTTTCTATACCAAACAATTTGCAATTCATAAATTGTGAGGAATCACCAAAAGGCATTTTAATAGAGCACTGTTGTTGACTCCGCTCTTTAGAAGGGCTTGGAAATCCATTGCCTTGCAGAAGCGGGTGATTTAAATAGATTTAACTCTTAAACAAACAGAGCATGGCTATTAGCTACCCCAGGAAGGTATGAATTAAACATTAAGCCATAGCAATGCAATGAATCGTAAATCCAATGCTAACTCTGAACATGCCCAATCAACTAATTGTATGTTTGTGTGGTACATGGAAACTATCTGTTATTGTATCATCAATCCTTACATGGCTCTGTAGTCTGGTTCCTCTAATGAGACACTTGTTCATGGATAGTGCAGATAGTTATCTTCTATTGCCAAGGAAAACATTGGTCCCTTTCTTCATGCTCTGGTGATGTAAAAAGTCATACAATTAATTTTGTCCTGTTCCAAAATACCTCCTCTTCTCCAATAGTGCAGGGTCATTATATTAACCGAATTAAAAACTCTCTAAGGGTCCTACTCTCAACTAATAACAAACAACCAAACCTACTCGTGAAGCCTGCAGTACAATCTGCTGCTGCAAGCATCCAGTCAGCATTTTTTTATTTTTTTATGTACATTAATGCAAGGATTGGAGAAATGGAGAGCCATCTCAAGGAGTGGAAGTAGAGATACCTTTAACCAAAAGACTCCCAGCACTGCTTGCCACTCCAAACTGGTTCCTTGCCACGCAGGTGTAGAGGCCGACATCCATTTTGGTAACGTTTGCTATTCGAAGACTTCCATTGTCCAACACTGAGACTCTAGAAATGAATTTAAAAAAATAATGTCAATATATTAAGTCATACTACACTGATAGTTGTCACAGAAACTGTAATCCAACTAAGGCCTATTTCTGAAGATCTGAGAATGCTATTATTGATGAGTGGGTGAAATATATACAGAGAATGAACAAATAAAATAAAGTAACATTTGTGACCATTGTGACTATTTCACCTGCATTGAAACTATTATTTTAAACATTGTTCTAAATCTTCAGTGAGGAGTGAAACCATTCTGTTCTCTTCACAGATCCAGACCTCAAGGGCTGCATTTTCTGCTGGTTATATCACCCTTGCCATTGAATCATCAGTTTCAATAGATCTAACCAGTTGTGTGTCTATTAGTCAGAACAGTGAGATGTTTTATTGATCAATGAAAACAGAGAACCAGTGGTATTGCTGCTGTGGCTCAGACTGGAGCTGTGCACCCCTGCCCTTGACCACCAGGTACCATGACAACAGTCCATAGTTAAAGGTAGAGTCAGCCATACACCAAGAAAACAGCAATATCGGGCCTACTTACGCAATAACTATGAATGTGAATTGCAAGGCCAAAAGTCTTTGCAGTTTTGGTCCAGCAGCTAACACGTTGCGTGAAGCACACCCATGCACATCTTTCTTTTGTGTGAGTGCAAGAGCTTGCAACGTGCCCATCTGCAATATCTGCAGTTCATCTTGCTGCTTGTGGCACTGTCATATCACTATGTTTAAAGCTTTTGTATAAACACTGTTGCCACAGATCTAAAGCCACACATCTGCTGGTCAGAGTGATATGTAATGAAAGGCTTATGAAGATGTAGTTTGTTAAAAGCCAACTTGAACTCATATTAGATAGCAACCATATTGACGATGAAAAAATTAACCAATAACCTAATGCAGAAGACAAATGATTGAAACAAATTACTAAATGGTAAGGCAGATGATGTGTGATCTATAATGTGTAAATTGCAGAAGATTGCCTGTGCAAACACTAAATACACAGGATATTAAGTATATTCATGTGAACGGAAGTAAGTTGCTTAGGTGAATTAAGTGATGTGTTCCGACCTGATCATCTGAACTAGTACTAGCGTTTCATTGTCATATTCTGATAATACCTTCCGCTATTAATCAATACGTAAGATTCCTGCACATCCCTGCTCTAAGCAGCTCTCTCAGCATCAAAACTGCTCAAGAGGGTGTGATGAGTCTCACCAATGCCCTATGCACATTAAAAAGGCTTTCAGAGGAAGTGAAGCTACACATTCTTAAAACACAGCTCCCAAAAGATATCCCTTAGCATACAGGATAGCTATCCTTTCCCAAACAATCAAATATGACCTGCTAAGCTCACCAGAATCAAATGGCATTAGTCAATTTCTATAACTAGGCCGCCGGGAGAGGGAAGCACTTCCTCTAACTTTATCAGAGGGTTTCCAATGAAATGGACCAGAATAAAGAGTTATGGATATGAGATTTCACTTGGAGAAGACTTGACATTATACTGCAAACTGCACAGTGCAGACTTCCTCATCTTTCAAAGTGGAATAGAATATAAAGATGCAGCCCATATTTAAGGAGAGTTTCCGCTCTATGAAATTACTTTTCTTTGCCCTCCCTTTCTTCAAGGGCACAACAGCAATTAAGGTATACGGGGACTGTTGTGAATTTCGTACAAAATCACAGTTTGGGATAAATATATGTTTTTCTCTCTGTTACTGGATGGTGTTAAAGTTAAATCCTGGACATATTATTTATCACTACTAAACTCACATTTATTTTCTGCAAACTTAACATGTGTACATACATATTTGTATGAACATAACAAAATTCAACCACTGAGACATAAACTGAACAAGTTCCACAGGCATGTGACTAACAGAAATTGAATTTTTTATTTAACCAGGCAAGTCAGTTAAGAACAAATTCTTATTTTCAATGACGGCCTAGGAACAGCCTGTTCAGGGGCAGAACGACAGATTTGTACCTTGTCAGCTCGGGGATTTGAACTTGCAACCTTCCGGTTACTAGCCCAATGCTCTAACCACTAGGCTACCCTGCCGCCCCAAATAATGTGTCCCTGAACAAGGGGGATCAAAATCAAAAGTAGCAGTCAGTATCTGGTGTGGCCACCAGCTGCATTAAGTACTGAAGTGCATCTCCTCCTCATTGACTGCACCAGATTTGCCAGTTCTTGCTGTGAGATGTTACCCCACTCTTCCACCAAGGCACCTGCAAGTTCCCGGACATTTCTAGGGGGAATGGCCCTAGCCCTCATCCTCCGATCCAACAGGTCCCAGACGTGCTTAAGGGATTGAGATCTGGGCTCTTCGCTGGCCATGGCAGAACACTGACATTCCTGTCTTGCAGGAAATCACGCACAGAACGATCAGGTGGCATTGTCATGCTGGAGGGTCATGTCAGAATGAGCCTGCAGGAAGGGTACCACATGAGGGAGGAGGATGTCTTCCCTGTAACGCACAGCGTTGAGATTGCTTGCAATGACAACAAGCTCAGTCCGATGATGCTGTGACACACCACCCCAGATCATGACGGACCCTCCACCTCCAAATCGATCCTGCTGCAGAGTACAGGCCTCAGCGTTGTTGCCGGTGATGTCTGGTGAGGACCTGCCTTACAACAGGCCTACAAGCCCTCAGTCTAGCCTCTCTCAGCCTATTGCGGACAGTCTGAGCACTGATGGAGCGATTGTGCGCCCCTGGTGTAACTCGGGCAGTTGTTGTTGCCATCCTGTACCTGTCCCGCAGGTGTGATGTGCGAATGTACTAATCCTGTGCAGGTGTTGTTGCATCAGCTGTCCGTGGTAACTCCCTGTAGCGCTGTCTTAGGCGTCTCACAGTACGGACATGGCAATTTATTGCCCTGGTCACACCTGCAGTCCTCATGCCTCCTTGCAGCATGCCTAAGGCACATTCACGCAGATGAGCAGGTACCCTTGGCATCTTTCATTTGGGGGTTTTCACATGTTAAAGTGGGTAACAACCAATTATGTACACAGCACCAGTTAAAAGTTTGGACACACCTACTTATTCTGTCAAGGATTCCCCCGGTACTGCTGCTCATTCTGTTCACCAGCTCCGGAGGTCTACATCACTGGCCTTCTAGTCGTCACTGAACTGGATTGATCACCACTAACCCCGGACTGTGTTGTCTCATTATGCACACCTGGTTCCCATTCCCCGTAATTAGTAGGTTATATATGTGCCCTCTGTTCCCCATTGTCCTTGTCAGTTATTGTTACCATGTCCGTTGGTCCTGTGTCACCTGTGCTGTTGTATTGGCTTCCATGCTACGTGTTATGGTGCACTTGTTTTACGGGACTCGTCCCGTGTATTATTTAGAGGTTTACACCTCGCTCATTTCTTTGGGTCGAGTAAACAAAAAACCCTGTTACGTATTCCTGCGCCTGTCTCCAATCCTTAGACAACGTGATACAATATATATTTTTTTTTTAAATGTTAAAACTATTTTTTACATCCCTTCTGGGATGGGGTATCACTGCAGAATGCTGTTGTAGCCGTGTGCCTTGAATTCTCAATAAATCACTGACAGTGTCACCAACAAAGCACCCCCACACCATTCTCACCTCCTCCTCCATACATCACGGTGGTAACCACACATGCGGAGATCATCCGTTCACCTACTCTGTGTCTCACAAAGACATGGAGGTTGGAACCAAAAATCTCAAATTTGGACTCATCAGACCAAAGGACAGATTTCCACCAGTCTAATGTCCATTGCTCGTGTATCTTTGCCCAAGCAAGTCTCTTCTTATTCGTGTCCTTTAGTAGTGGTTTCTTTGCAGCAATTCAACCATGATTGACGCAGTCTCATCTGAATAGTTGATGTTGAGATGTGTCTGTTACTTGTACTCCATGAAATATTAATTTGGGGTGCAATCTGAGGTGCAGTTAACTCTAATGAACTTATCCCCTGCAGCAGAGGTAATGCTGGGTCTTCCTTTCCTGTGGCGGTCCTCATGAGAGCCAGTTTCCTCATAGCCCTTGATGGTTTTTTTGCGACTGCACAAAATTTCTTGACATTTTCTGGATTGACTGACCTTCATGTCTTAAAGTAATGATGGACTGTCATTTCTTTTTGTTATTTGAGCTGTTCTTACCATAATATGGACTTGGTCATTTACCAAATATGGCTATCTTCGGTATACCACCCCTACCTTGTCACAACACAACCGAGTAGCTCAAACGCATTAAGAAGGAAAGAAATCCCACAAATTAACTTTTAACATAGAGAATGCCAGAGTGTGCAAAGCTGTCATCAAGGCAAAGGGTGGCTACTTTGAAGAATCTGAAATATAGAATATATTTTAATTTGTTTAACACTTTTCTGGTTACTGCATGATTCCATATGTGTTATTTCATAGTTTTGAAGTCTTCACTTTAATTCTACAATGTAGAAAATAGTAAATATAAAGAAAAATCCTGGAATGAGTAGTTGTGTCCCAACTTTGACTGGTACTATATACCCAGATGACTGATGGGGGGGGGGGCGCTGTTTTGAAGCCTCTGCGCTGCCATTGTTGTACTCCTCCACCATCGTAAAATAATATTTTGGAAGATATAGATATGCATTTATTAATGTCTACATTCATTTTTGCCAAGTATATTCTATTATATACACCTTAATGCATTCTTTAAAATGAATTATGGGAATTGAACATAATTTTTTAAATAAAAAAACACTGTCCCTTAAAGTAGAATTTTGTGAGAGTACTAACGTTACAGTCCCTACTACAACAAATAAATACTCAAATATATCTAGTTTTGTATTCAAACATTTAATTGAAATACTGTACAATTCCATTCATTCTTATGGAGGACTGCTCCTTCTGAGTACCACCAATATGGCGGAGGTGGCTTCAAAGCCTCTCATTGGCAAATACACACTGTAGCATCAGCCATCCAGGGTTTATATTCATAATTGGCTGAAACTAAAGGTGATACCACACTCCAGAGCACTATGTAGGACCTAGGCTATCAGCTACATGAAATAAATCAAATAATGTGGCAGTCAATCACGGATTACAAAAAGAAAACCAGCCCAGTCACGGACCAGGATGTCTTGCTCCCAGGCAGACTAAATAACTTTTTTGCCCGCTTTGAGGACAATACAGTGCCACTGACATGGCCCGCAACTAAAACATGCGGACTCTCCTTCACTGCAGCCGACGTGAGGAAAACATTTAAACGTGTCAACCCTTGAAAGGCTGCAGGCCCAGCCGGCATCCCCCGCCGCGCCCTCAGAGCATGCGCAGACCAGCTGGCTGGTGTGTTTACGGACATATTCAATCAATCCCTATCCCAGTCTGTTGTTCCCACATGCTTCAAGAGGGCCACCAATGTTCCTGTTCCCAAGAAAGCTAAGGTAACTGAGCTAAACGACTACCGCCCCGTAGCACTCACTTCCGTCATCATGAAGTGCTTTGAGACACTAGTCAAGGACCATATCACCTCCACCCTACCTGACACCCTAGACCCACTCCAATTTGCTTACCACCCAAATAGTTCCACAGACGATGCAATCTCAACCACACTGCACACTGCCCTAACCCATCTGGACAAGAGGAACACCTATGTGAGAATGCTGTTCATCGACTACAGCTCGGCATTTAACACCATAGTGCCCTCCAAGCTCGTCATCAAGCTCAAGACCCTGGGTCTCGACCCCGCCCTGTGCAACTGGGTACTGGACTTCCTGACGGGCCACCCCCAGGTGGTGAGGGTAGGCAACAACATTTCCATCCCGCTGATCCTCAACACTGGGGCCCCACAAGGGTGCGTTCTGAGCCCTCTCCTGTACTCCCTGTTCACCCACGACTGCGTGGCCACGCACGCCTCCAACTCAATCATCAAGTTTGCGGACGACACAACAGTGGTAGGCTTGATTACCAACAACGACGAGACGGCCTACAGGGAGGAAGTGAGGGCCCTCGGAGTGTGGTGTCAGGAAAATAACCTCACACTCAACGTCAACAAAACTAAGGAGATGATTGTGGACTTCAGGAAACAGCAGAGGGAACACCCCCCTATCCACATCGATGGAACAGTAGTTAAGTTCCTTGGAGTACACATCACAGACAAACGGAATTGGTCCACCCACACAGACAGCATCGTGAAGAAGGCGCAGCAGCGCCTCTTCAACCTCTGGAGGCTGAAGAAATTTGGCTTGTCACCTAAAGCACTCACAAACTTCTACAGATGCACAATCGAGAGCATCCTGTCGGGCTGTATCACCGCCTGGTACGGCAACTGCTCCGCCCACAAAAACAGCTTCTATCTCAAGGCCATCAGACTGTTAAACAGCCACCACTAACATTGAGTGGCTGCTGCCAACACACTGACTCAACTACATCCACTTTAATAATGGGAATTGATGGGAAATGATGTAAAATATATCACTAGCCACTTTAAACAATGCTACCTAATATAATGTTACATACCCTACATTATTCATCTCATATGTATATGTATATACTGTACTCTATATCATCTACTGCATCTTTATGTAATACATGTATCACTAGCCACTTTAACTATGCCACTTTGTTTACATACTCATCTCATATGTATATACTGCACTCAATACCATCTACTGTATCTTGCCTATGCCGCTCTGTACCATCACTCATTCATATATCTTTATGTACATATTCTTATCCCCTTACACTTGTGTCTATAAGGTAGTAGTTTTGGAATTGTTAGCTAGATTACTTGTTGGTTATTACTGCATTATCGGAACTAGAAGCACAAGCATTTCGCTACAATCGCATTAACATCTGCTAACCATGTGTATGTGACAAATAACATTTTATTTGATTTGATTTTACACAAAGCTCAAAAAGCATTGGAAAGAGAAAACCATTGTACAATACTTTTGTTGTGCTGATATGTGGGTATGTATGAAACATCAACATTGTAGGGTTTTCATCTCCTCATGGAGATACAAACATTACACTCTCTTCCTCATTTTTAGAGACTCTTTAGGAACTTATTGTGGTCTGTTTGGTTGAGAGGCTAACAGATGGATCATCTTTTTGTTTAAGCAACAATGTGTGCTGTTTAACATAACAAAGAGGTCTAATTCCAATGGCAATTTTATAAAGCTATTTTATGAGTTTTGTCCTTTCCGTTTGGTCAGCATTGAAAATAAATAACTTGTAAGCCATTACGGTTAATGTCATAGCCCCAGCATAAGTACACACACAAATCTTGTTTAAGACGTGCCTGTGATGCGCAGTGCCAACGCTGCATGACTTGATTAAACAATCACAGCCCAAACTTGTTCTTGGTACATTTGCTCTCCTCTGGCCCAGAGCATCTACACATAATAATACCACAAAGATTAGAAAGAAGTATCTGTGTTATTAGGACAGTGAGATAGATTAGTAGTGTAGCACTCCTGCAATAACAGCGGTGCAGTCCTATCTAGATAAAGTGGAGAAGAATCCTTAAGAGACAAACAGGGGGAATTGGTTTGTGAAAGATGCAGCCATAACCCTAGCCAACTACTTTTTCTATACACATCTCTACTCTAGGATATTTCCTTGCTAAATCAAATATTTCTTAGGTGTCGTTGATTTGATCCGTGAGCAGGTTAAAATTGCTCACACCAGGAATATACCTGTACAGAAATAAATACATGTTGACCAAATTAATTTTTAGGAGCATTACTGAAGCATTACCATAGCAAAATACGAGTGCAATTTTGACACACCTCACACTCAACCTTTGGAACGATATTACTGCTAGAAGCCAGTTCAAACCACAGCACCTCATTCTTGTTCCTGAGCGAGATGTATCAACCCAGCTATTTCTTCAAAGTAGCCTGGCTCCACCTGGTACATCACCTCTGGTGCTTCCCAATAATGTTGGCAGAGGGAGGTGAGACTTCCAGGCCTTAGGATGGATATCCAGGAGATGCAGCACAAAAGCTGCTGAGGCAGTTAATACAATTAATCCCGGATCAAATAAGAAATGCAGACCTCTGCTGATTCTTCACATGCACCGGCAGATGTGCCCATGTTGTAATGTCTCCCGTTTGGCATTACTCTGTGAAAACGAAGATGCTATTGCAGGGAATGTGAAGATAATAATAACAATAGCAATAATGTGTAATTTCTATAGTGGTTTTCATAACAGAAAAATAAATGAATTGCCTAAAAAGCTAAATGTATGATTATTGGCTACAACAATTAAAGCTATACAGTAGGTCAACCAGAAGTGAAGATCATAGCACAAGGTAATGTTGACATTAGCATTGTAAAAAATGGATGATGTGCTTTAGCCAAATCCTCGGTTATTTGTTGTTTTGCCATATCTTCTTTTCTTGGTATGACAACGAGCATGACAGATGAGCTGTCTACAGAACAAACTGATCTGCTACCAGGCTACATTGAAGTCAATCTATAGCAGACTTAGAGAATTATGTCTGGTGGATAGAATTATATATATATACTGCTAGGGAGGATAGATTGTTACTGTGTGATTCTTTTCAATGTTCTCTCATCTCATGCCGGAGGTCACGACCACATACGACCCCTGGGGATTTGATTCCCAGATAAACCTCTTCTGACCGTTCATTCCTCTCTCGCCTGTCCCTGTCGCTCTCTATTCTAATCGGTGTATCTGAATAAACAGTCAAATATGTAAGGTGAACAGTATTCCGTTCTCATCCCGGCGCACACATAATTAGTGACCAGATTTCATATATTGTAGGAATTCTGCCCAAGGCCAATGTTGTACTTACTGAATTACGGTGTGTACATGTGGGTGCATGTGTGAATCACAGGAGGTTGGTTTGGGGAGAACAGGCTTGTGGTAATGACTGGAGCAGAATCAGTGGAATGGTATCAAATACGTCAAAACACATGTTTTCCAGGTGTTTAATGCTATTCCATTAGAGCTGTTCCGGGACATTATTATGAGCCGTCCTCCCCTCAGCAGCCCCCTGTGGTGTGAATGAGTCCTCATATTAAAAAATGTTTGGGCATGACCACGCTGGACCATGACACATTTATAGCACCTATCAATGAAAAAGGCCAAAGATCAATAAAAACTAAGACATCACCACTACATTGAATCAACATTCTTCCCTTCAAGCAATGTCCGTTTATGTAGTTTAATCACCTCGTCGCCACTGTAATATTTGTGTTGTGGAGAAATGACCAGGCAGGAGACGGGAGTACAGTTAGTTTTCGTTTAGTCAAAATCCCTCGTGCTCTACAGTTCGCGGCACCCCAGTGCGCATGTGCATTTCCTATTAGGTGTAGTAACGTAACACTGCCGTAATGCATTACTGCTTAGTAACAGCACAGTAACTAATATAAACCGATGTAGATCCCAAATACTACAATTCAGATAATTTTTGCAAAATTCATACAACATTAATTTGACCAATTGGCACTGCCTTTTCCCTTGTTGCTCGTGCCGGAGGTATTACACCCAGATCTACAGTAATGGAATTAGGTTGTTAGCCAGTTCCATTATACCACAAAGGGGATGTCTAGCTAAAGTTGTAGGTCCACCGATGATTGATCATCGTTTCTTGAGATTTCATCCACTACCCCGGTGTCTCAATTCCTGGCTCATACATTCAGATTTAACAATCCTCTCACTTGACCAACCCAGTGGTAATGAGCTGATGGATCAGAGGATCGATTTGTCTGCCAAAGACTAGAAAGTCCCAATTACCTTAAGTAAACACTTGAACACAGTTCCACAAAAAGCCCAAGACGGCGTAGTAGAGTAGTGGAGAAGGGGAAATGGAAGAAGATGAGAAAATATATCAGTAATTCTACAGGACCCCAATCTCATGTTAAATCATTGAAAGTAATTCAACATTGTTAACTGTGAGGTAACAAATGGCTTTGTACTTAGAAGTGTTTGTATGCATCCCTAAGAGCTACTATGTCCGTGTTTCTCAATCTCCAGTCTGTGGGCCTGTGTCGGTCTGTGTGATGTTGTTTACTGGTCCCTGGTCCCAGATGGTTAACTGGCACTAATTGAGTAACCGCTAAATTGGTAGTTGTATTGCAAGTGGTCCATCAAGGAGGAAACATCAAAGCTTGCCCTGACACAAGATGAGGGACCATAGTTTGCCACTGGGGAATCATTATTACAATGTATTTAATTTACCTGATACAAAGCATCCTGTAAAATAACGATAAAGTGTCAACATCTCCTTTACATATCACACTGCATTTCTCACAAAGTACGGGCATCAGACATGGGTTCAAATAGTATTTTAAACCTTTAAAATACTTTAGCATGCTTGACTGATTCTGTTTAGTGCGATGGAGCCAATGAAATAGTCCCAAAATCACAAACAACACCCATCTGGCACTCCAGACAGGCTGAAGTAAATGCTAAAAAATATTTGTATTAAGTACAATTTGAATCCAGGTTTGTGAATGTCCCAGCTTTCCACCATACCTGTGGCTCTCTCGGAGTGCTTCTTTCCCCTTCCTCCAGGAGATCATCCCATGTGGAGACATCTTAGGCCTGCACTCAATCAGCACATCACCCCCCTGCCTGGCCAGGGTCTGAGGCTTCAGCATGTTCTGGGAGAAATCTGGGGCTACAGCTACGAGAGAGATATTAAGAGATGGAGAGACATATATCAATTGGCTAAAATAGAGGGATTGAAAGAAGAGAGAGAAATCAAGAGAGAGCATCCCTCAGAACATATAGGTCACCATATCTATTAGGTAGGTCAGCTAACCACACGTCCTCCATAGACACCACACACGCACACACGCGCACAAACACACACACACACACACTTGGAGAGGGCGTTCATTTAAGAAAGATGCTTCATAGTTTTAGAACGCCTTGCAGTTTTCCTTGCTGGGGTGTAATACATCAAGCATTCAGCCGTGGGGCTTTGACAAAAAAGAAAAGATGTAAAACGAGGGGAGGCTTTGTAGCCACTCCTTTAGGCTTTAATTACTAACACTCCGACGTCTGGATCTGTTTTGTATGCATATCGACTCAGCAGAGCGCTCTTCAAAGCCAACACGCTGCCGAGCGACGATGACAGCGCTGAGAACCTGTGCAATGCGCTTTGCAATTATTTCCTGCCACGGTGTTTAAGACAAAAATACAAAAAAATGTCACTTCCTCCCTTTAACCCTTCGCCTATATGGCTAAACTGAAATGTTTCTTACAGAAGAAATATGAAAAGCATATGCATAAGCATGGTAGTAATTGAAAGGGAACAGTTTGGAGGTTATGGGAAAATTATTCAACCAAAGTTGAGGACACAACAGTTTTTACCTGAGACAAGACAGAATACAAACATTACACGGTTGATTTTATGTGAATTTAAAATGTACTGTACTTTTTGCCACATTTGTTGCTAGCGAAATCTGAAAATACTCTGGATTACATTCAGAACATGATAAGAATATCCCTGGAAAATATGGGGTAGGTCCTCAATGTCTCATCTTTCAAAATACATAAAGTCCTCTTAATTTCCCTCACTCAGTCAACAAAACATTTGCCCAATTAACGGGAAGGATGGGGGCAACTTATTCTCACATGCGGTGCTCAAGTTCAGAACGCCTGTCAGTCAAAACCCGTTAAGCGCAGTGAAGCGGACAGCCTGAGCTCTGATGTCATTTATAGCATGTTACTGTACAGCCAATGTGTTTCGATTTAGGCGCTCATCAGTGCCCAAATCTGCTATTTTCAACCCGTATACGGGTAGAGTGTAAAGGGTTAATATCTACAGACCAACAGATATTTTCATTCAATTTGTCCAAGGTCTTTTAGCTTTCGGAATAATTATGCTCTCATTCTCTACACCACCATGACATTAGTTGCTCTAATGAGGAACAAGTAATTTCACTCTCATGCCTTAAAATAGGGGTTCTGAAACTTCTTCAGCCTGGGATCCAAATGAGAAATGTGTGAGAAAAAATGCGTGCCTGGTTGGTATTCGGCCATGATTACTACAAGATTACAAGGGGACCCCCGTCTTGATGGCAGAGAGAATAAAAAAAATATACGTTTCCTACAATTCTGCACATTTTGCCATGTGGTGGAGAGAAATCTTTACCATTTTAAAGCTAATTTCCTGCAATTCTACACATTTTGCCATGACTCATGCCATGTTAATATGATATCTTAGTGACAGGGACTAACATGCACGTGCCCTGCGTGCCTGGCTGGTATTCAGTCATGATTACTACAAGATTACATAGCTGGCTAGACTAATAGACTAACTTACCAGTCTAAACATTGTTAGCTGACATGGCTAATTGCAGGGACTCAGAGTCCCTGGGTTCGCGCCCAGGCTCTGTCGTAACCGGCCGTGACCGGGAGGTCCGTGGGGCGACGCACAATTGGCCTAGCGTCGTCCGGGTTAGGGAGGGATTGGTCGGTAGGGATCTCCTTGTCTCATCGCGCACCAGCGACTCCTGTGGCGAGCCGGGCGCAGTGCGCTAGCCAAGGTTGCCAGGTGCCTCCGACACATTGGTGCGGCTGGCTTCCGGGTTGGATGCGCGCTGTGTTAAGAAGCAGTACGGCTGGTTGGGTTGTGTATCGGAGGACGCATGACATTCAACCTTCGTCTCTCCTGAGCCCGTACGGGAGTTGTAGCAATGAGACAAGATAGTAGCTACTACAACAATTGGATACCATGAAAAAGGGGTAAAAGAAAAAAGACATGGCTAATTGCGTAACTGACATAACAAGAGAAAAACTGCTGAAGTACAACATTTCATAATTGCCTTGTGTTTTCTATTATTCTAACTAACAGTAAGCTGAGACCTAAAAACTCAGACATGTCCGCAAGACACTTTGGGTCAAGACCCATATTTAAGAAAGGCTGCCTTAAAAGTCTTGGGGCTTGATTCAATCCATAACACGGAATATCTGAGTTGTAGCGCAATTGACATTTAAAGGCAATGTTTGCGTTTGCGGAGATTGCATCCACGGTAAACGCTGCATATGTCGGCTTAATCGGAAATGTCGGCTTAATCGGAAATTAGGCCTAGATTAAATTAGTTCCAGCTCTAACCTGCTATAACCAACAACTGTATAGCAGTCTCATTGTTTTTGTTTAGACAAAGTCAGAGGTGTATAGTAACGGCGTTGGAGGAGTTGAATTGCTGAGCAGCTGCTCTTGTCATCATTGTCATGAAACCACACCAGTCCTTAAATCACACCCGTGTTAGATGTTCAGAACGAGAAAGTGTAGGTTACATAAAAATAATGACACTCAAAATTAAAACCAGTAAAACAAAATAAGGATATACAGTATATCAGCCTAATTGAGGTATAGATTACAACACACATTCCAGTGTTCAAACTTGTAAACAAGGCTGCATGGGATTATTACGAATGCGACTCGGCACATCTGCCAATGTTCACGATAGGTATAACAACGGGAGCCGCTTGCGAATTTGACAGCTCCAACGCAGTTACACCTCCAACATCGCCTAAATAAAAACAATGAAACTTCTATGCAATTGTTGGTTATCGCAGGTTAAGGCAGAACTGGTTGACTCCAGCCCTAAATGTCAACCACACTACAACACAGATCTTCCACGTTAAGGATTGAATCGACCCTGTGGTTTCCTCCAAGATTTAGACTATGGGAGGATACATGTTGTTGGATTCGACATTTTGAACATTGAGATATTAAATAAATGATAGGAAAGAAGTATAGAATCAAATGAGAAAGAGACTGGGCCTCCGTAGAAAGACAGATAGCTGTGGAATGTGTTGGAATGTGTTGGGGGACGGGAGCAGAGCAACAGTTGAGATAGGGGAGACAGATGGGCATCTATGGACTAAGGGAAGGAGGGGTTGAGGTCAGGAGGTGAGGTCAGTTCCCCTTAAGGGAGTAATCAGGGTTTGGTATCTGGTTACCTTCTTTCTGTTGAACAATAAGATGTAAGGATTGGAGAGAGAAGGAGGAGTGTCCTAAAGTAGGATGTATATAACTGTGATGGTGAGAAATGTTTTACTGTCTGAATACAGCTGTACAGAACCTTTGGGAAATATTCAACTTGGTTAAAGCTTCTCTAGTGTCCGTGAGCTATTTACTCTGAAAAATAAGAACCTGACACTGTATAGCGTGCAGTATGGCCTTAAGTGGCTTCAACACTATTCATTTGCAAACCTTGCTAGTGACCATAGCTACTGAAGAGAGCTAGTTATCAGCTGAATGACGATGACAATGACAACAATGATGATGATAATGGCATGCTGAATCTTACCTATAACTCGGAGTTCAGTGTTGGTGAAGACCCGACCATGTTTATTCTCTGCAACACACTGGTACATCCCAATGTCGGCCAGCTTCAAGCTGCTGATGGTCAGGACTCCGTTGTTCACTTGCACTCTGTCCTGAAAAAGAGACACCCGGTTTTCCATCTGAAAGTCAGAGAGAGAGCTATTGTACTCATAGTACTCACAGGATGCCTTCAGATTCAAACTACTGACAGAAAAACAATGTACGGCAGGATACTAACACACAGACACCCATGTATACCCGACAAGACATGCCACCAAAGGTCTCTTCACAAACTCCAAGTCAAGAACAGACTATGGGAGGCACACAGTACTACATAGAGTCATGACTACATGGAACTCTATTCCACATCAGATAACAGTAGAATCAGAATTTAAAAAACAGATAGAAATACACCTTATGGAACAGCGTGATGGGACACACACACACAGGTACAGACACACACACACACGCACACAACCGCTAGCACACGCACTCTAAACACATATACCGTACGTACACATGGAGTTTGTATTGTAGATATGTGATAGTAGAGTATTGGCCTGAGGGCACACACTTAATGTGTTGTGAAAAAATGTATGAAATGTAATGTAATATTTTACATTGTATATAACTGCCTTAATGTTGCTGGACACCAGGAAAAGCAGCTGCTCTTGGGGATCATTAATAAATACAAATACTTGGTGACATTTTAAGGTTTGGTGTTCAAATGAAAGATGCTCCCACACACTGTGCTTGCAAAGTATCATTTATATTTATTGCTTCTCTATACTGTATACTTTAGGTTTGGTAACATTTGGTTTGAGGCCCTTTGATGAAGGGCTGAACCAAATTAAGTGTTACCTCACGACTTAAAATAAAATAAAATAACGACTGATGATTTATGAAACAGCAAATTATAAGCAGTTTATGGGCACAAAATAAGGGCTGTGTGTGGACACTTGAAATAATATTCCATGGAAACTGGTGTATTCCGTTGGAAGACCTGATCTAATTTCAGCTGTAGCCACCATTTCTCCTCGTCAGGGGGGGTGGTAATTAAAATACTGCTAATTTTCTGGGGTCCTAATAGGCCCATAGGGGATTATTCTAACCCCCTCTGCTAAAAATGTTCCTGAAACCTCATCAAATGATAGTTTAAATGAACAGTCCCTGTGGAATTAATCAGGAACATAATAGACTTGCTAAATCTGGGATGACCGTCTTATTCAGAAGAGCTGTTTGTTATGCAGGATCAAAAATAATATTGAGTTGATAAGACGCACGCGTGAATGCAAGTACAGAAACACACACACACACACACACACACACACACACACACACACACACACACACACAAGCACGCACGCACAAACACAAACAGAATGTGGATGACATCCGCTTCTTTCCTCCTCTATTCTCTCTTTGACCTTTATGAGAATTGCCACTGCTTCCTACGCCCCTTTTATAGTCGTGTCAATTTAGTCGAGCTACACTCATTGTTCTTGCCCTTGATCTTCTCTATTGAGTGCAGCCAGTCTTTTAATGTCATTGAGAGAGCAGTTCCGGAGGGACCATCCTGCACTCTGTCTGTTGTCTGAAAGCATTACTGCTCTGCTTCTTGAAAATACAGAGCTGTCCCTTACCATCAGTGAGTGACCCTGCTGAGGGGCCCTTATGAGTCTCAGTCATGCGATGGGCGAGTGGCTGACTCAGTGTTAGAGGCTGCGAGAGGGGGCTGTGCATGCAGCACTTGGGATGGCACAAAGCGTGAGTCTCTGTATCTCTACCAGTGTGTGTGTGTGTGTGTGTGTGTAGGGGTTGAGCCTCACTGTTCCATTCGGTGCCCAGCATTGTCCACTTGAACATTGTTAGATGAGTTTCTGCCTGGATTCTAGCTCTTACCAGAGAAAATAAATGGAGGCATACGTCTGCTTTATGGGCATCATTAATTAAGCTTGACGATTCTCTGATTTTAGCAGTATTTTACGATGATAGTTGAAAGGCCATTTGAGCACCTCATGTCGTATGAAATGGATTTAACAATCCCATCACTGGCACTGCTAGGTGAGCAGACACAAAAAAAACAGCAATGATTCCAAAGTCATGTTTGTGACTTTAGAGGGCATTTGTAAAAATTGGAACACCTCGAGATGCACTCATTAATTTGTCCAGGGCTAGGTGTTGAGTGGGGAAATATGTGTATGAGAAGGTCCTCGTTTCACAAGGTGACATTTTAAGTTACAGCCCTACTCAACGCCATCTACTTCCCTTGGCGTCTAGCCAACATTAGGAACAGTCGGAGCAAAAAGACTGGGCCGGACAGATCCATTGTAATGAGGAATAACAAATGGTACCTTTCCCCTTCCTTTCCTCCAGAAGAGGCTATAAAGACACTCCTGACCTGTAAAATGACTAACCAAATTCTGAAACTGAGCCTTACCTTAACCCTAACCTTAACCAAACCCTTAACCCTAACCTTAACCAAACCCTTAACCCTAACCTTAACCAAACCCTTAACCCTAACCCAATTTGAGCTAACTCTGAAATGAAACATCGTTTTGCAGATCACGAGTGTCCGTGTAGCCTTTTCCCTTTCCTCTCCTCTCCCACTACACCGCTGACCTTTGAGTTTGGGAAATTGATTAAATGCTGCCACGGTTGACGGTGGCATTTAGAAAATGGTAACACCCCAGCTCATTAACACAGCCACATGTATGAAAAGTGTGTTACCTTTCCTCCGCCGACCGATATTTGGAATAGAATATGTGATTTGAAAGTCAATAAACGCTGAGGTACACCGGTATACTAACAAGTGTTTTATGTGGTCCGGGATATGTGGTGACCAACACTTGACCTTCGAAAGACCCTCTCAATTGCACATTTGAGAATGCTGACCACCTTTGAGATACCAAACCAAGTCTACTTCAACATCAACGTAACTTGATTCTTAAATCAACTAAATGGACACCTGTTCACTTGTAAAAAAAAGAAGTGTTTAACACATTTCCTGTTTAACACAGTGGAAGGTTTATTACGCAATTCCAACACTGACATTATACGTGTCTGTGATTCACGGGATTTATCACAATAACAAACTAAGCCAAATGCATGAATGTGAAATCTACTCAGTGTGATAAGGCTTCTCGTTTCCTTTCCCTGGGGAGAAGTGGCTTAATGGTAAAAACTTGAAAGAGCAGATAGGAGAGATTGAAAAACAGATTACTGCGGGCTCAGTGTTTGACGCAAGCAGAAAATTGCATCACTTTGGCTCATTCGCAAAACAAACTCACCCTGCTACACAGACATGTGGGCCTTTTTCAATTGGATGCTAAGATTCTGCAAGCTCTTACAAATAGAATGACTATGCTTTGTTCTTCCACCCACCCAGTCATGTCATTGCTCACTATAATAGCAATGTCCTTTCTCACAAAGCAACAATATGGTCAAGAATTTGGATGAAACATTTTGCATTATGTATGAGTAAACACTTTGATTTACATTGGTCATGTCCCAGGTTCTTATACTATAGTATTACAATGAATAAGTCTGATAGGCTTTGTCCGTTCTAGTAATTTGAGTAATTGGGTAACACCTCTTATGAATACCCTCTTCATAATGCATTAAAAGCACATTTATAATGCCTTATGAGGTTTGCAAAATGCTCTATAATGCACACCATAGGTGCAACTAGCTGCTTGCATTCTAATTCAATGGTTTTTTTAAAAAGTTAGGTCACATTGTGGTATTGCAGTATCACCTAGTGATAGTTTATCACAAAAACCTGTACTGCAATAAAACAATTTTTGTTAAAGAAGTGAGACTGGCTTCCCTCCAACTCTCACAGGAAAACACTCACCTCCATTGTGTCCAGAGGCTCGCCGTTTTTCAGCCATCGGTACGAGGACTTCGGCTTGGCACTGGCCTTGCACTCCCACACCAGGGTGTCATCGATTGGCTTCTGAGCATCCTGAGGCTCCTCGATCAGGTGAGGGGGAGCTGCAAGGTCCACAGTATACTCAATGAATTAACATTGCCGGGATTCTGGATGGTGGTTTAATATTGAAAATGGGTTACAGTTGTGAACATAAATCAATTAATCAACCAAGCAGGCAATTAGTTAATTAATAAAGCAACCAACCAAGCAATTCATTAATCAACTTCCCATTAACCCAAATCTGACCCCAAAAGAAGCAAAAAAACAAACAGCAATAAGAGGTTCTATAGCAGAGCCCATACACAGCTCTCTTGTCACAACAATTTTTAATGAAAAGTTTACGGATTGGTGATTGGCTTAGGTTAGTTCATATTGACTCGACACATTATTGTGAATTACTGCTAAGTGAAGTGGATGTGAGTCTAAGGCAGCAGCATTAATGACACAATAGGATGCCCCCATTTTCTAATTTGAAATTAAAATCTATTGTAAAATGGTGGTGCATTTAAAATGGTGGTTCTTGTGTCACATAAATTACTACTGCCTTATCTTCCAGCCTGGCCTCAAAGCCATACGAAGCATACTATACATATTGTTGTGCACCTCCAAGACATATGATATGTACTAATGGTCTCTAGACTTTAGTTACTTTAGACATAAATGTACTGTAAGTAGTGAGGTTTGTCGGGGAGGATGGGTGGGCCTACACCGCAACCGTCTAGCAATTCAAAGGTTGCGTGTTTGAGTCATGTCAGTGACAACTGCAGCATTTTAGCTAACCCTTCCCCAAACTCTTTTCCTAACCTTAACTTAATTCTCCTAACCTTTCAAGTACATTTTTCTAACCTTTTTCGTTTTAGTTTCCTAAACATTTAATGTAAATGATCCTAACCTTTGTCTTTATTTCACCTTACCATAAATTCTCCCTGTAAAAGTCCTTTGTAATTGTCCTTTGTTGTTATGACGCAACAAGCAACCTTGTCTCAGAGAAAGATGTATAAGACTATATGTCCTCCAAAAAGTAATGTGTTACTTCATACAATTCATATGCTATTTTACGACCGGGAAAGACATATGATACTATACGTTATTTAAATCGTATGATATTGTATGACCGCTATTCCATTCATAATGTGACCTAACGTAACGTAACATATAAATGAAGAGAATAAATCATACGTACCAAATCATACAAAGCCCTGAAACCAGGTTGTATCTTCCACAAGGATAGGGGCAGATTCATGGCCTTTGAGTTAACACATAAATACTGTATGCTGGCCAAGGGGTCAAGGACACCTATTCGGTGTGTGTTTTTGTGCGTTTGTGTGTGCATGCAAGCAAGTTTGTAAACTAAGTTTCTGTTGTGTTATTTAGTAGCTAACATACTGTTAGTATCCTGTGATAAACCTGAGAAAACAGACAACGACAAGTACCATGTCTACATGGGTTAAATTTGTATGAGCTACTAAGTTTCATCTATTATTGGAAGAGTGTTCTGTACATACTCCTGAGTGATTGATATACAGTATATTGTGTTGAATCATGATAGCTGTCATATTGTCATGTTGTACTCATCTTTCTTGCACTAACACTTGCATTTCTATCTTCTTACTAGCACTGGCTTTGCTGATACTGTATAAGTTTTTATTGAAGAACGTTTTTACTCGCAATGCCTATGTGGTTGTCTTACCTACCTTAGTTGATTGCACTGACTGTAAAAAATGTAAATGAAAAATGTCATGTGAATAAGGAATACCTCCAACACTTTTACACCTGTCCAATATGCTTATTGTAGTGAGACCTTTTGAAGCACTTCTCTGGAGGAGACTATACTCTTCAGAGATGTGTCCAAAAACTTACAATAGCACTCAATCAATCACTTAGATCTGGACTTAGTTGCCAGGAAGGACTTGGGGTGTTTTATGTTGATGATTTATCTTTGTATTTCTTATCTCCTCTAACATAGGTTTGCTGAATTCATAGTTCAAAGTGAATGTTTGACAACCCTATAAGGATGAAGAACTGTTTTGCAGCTTTTTGAAAGAAATAGGGCTTTAATTCCATTATTTAAAAACAACCTTTCCTCAACTGAATTTATTTTACAAATGTCTACGGTATGATGAATGTACTGGGAAGAATCCAAGTCCCAACCATTGGTGAATTGAAAATGAATTACTGTATGAAGAAAATACAAAATGACAACCTCCAAGAATTACAAATGAGACCACCAAAGAGTAGGTAATGGAAAGGAGACACAACTGTGAGGGTACTTTTTAAGTCAATTATATCCAAAAGCAGGCCTATTCATATGTCATCCAACCTGTGAAACAGGATTTTATTTAATACACTTAATGGAACTTTGAAGGGCAATTAAGAGCGAAATTGAAAGAGAGGGCCCCATATTGTTCCTGCGCCAGCAGCAGGGGATGTTGTGCTTCAAGTCCAGATCCCCCATATTGATTATCTTATTCCTCTATACAGTTGATGGATGCCCCACAAGCTCCTGTCTATGGGAGTTCAAAAGGAGATTTTTATCACCTGGCAAGAGGCCAGTCAGTGTAGCTGGGAGAAAAAACAGACTAAAAGCTTACAAGGACAAACAAGCCTCCACAATGCACCACTCAGAGATGGAGAAAGTATCAAGACCACGTCAGGTTTTGGTCAAAGTACAATATGTTTCTATCTACCCACTGGTACTGGAAAATGTATTATCATATTAAAGACATCTCCTTTTGAATACAAATTGGTAATTCATGATTTTATAGCCCACCCCTCTGTAAAGCCTTGTGGGGATCCTCCACTAATGCATAAACAATAAAATAATAGGCAGAAATACTGTAAAACCTTCAGAGTGGCCATTAAAAGCTTTCTCAGTAAATGGGCCATAAGTCCAGTCTGAGTACTGAAAAATCACCTGGCCCTGAAGGGATACATAAATCTCTAAGGACTCACTACAGCCTCTGTTTAGCCTCTGGCACAGCTTGTCAAGAATGAAATATGATAAAACCTTAATTTACAACCCCATTCCACTATATGATGCAGTTATACAGCCAGTAAAGAAAAAAAGTGTTGAACATTTGTAACATGCAGGATATGCACCCAGGTCTCCCACAGAAGCAACCAACATCTTAGACCATTAGACCAAGAGGAAATTCCCTCTCAGGCCAAGGGCAGACACTGGTTTTGAAGTTTGCAGGCGGGGCTACCTCATCATGTGATCATGACGGACTCATGTCCGCTACAGATTCACAACAAATATAATAGGGGAAGACATTTTACCAAAAACTATTTGCAAACTTTTTTCATCAAGCTATTTTACATAACACTGATAATGAATGACTTTTTTCAGTGAATTCTTTACAGATATGTACTCTAATATGACTGGAACAATTGTGCAACATCACACTGTGGATGCTATTTGCTACCTCATGATCTACAACAGTAGGAGGTAAGAGGATCGGAGTCTAATATTTTACAAATCTCTGAGAAAGTGGGAACTCAACCTTGCTGCATCAGAATTTTCATAAAAATACCTCTTATGAAAAGATGGTTCCTGAAAGAGAAGGGAAATTAAGTTGTGTAATATGACTCCATAGTTTATTTTCTTCATAACTCTACACAAAACCCAGAGTGACTCTTACCCACCATAGAAAGAGAGCTTTCCTTTAACCGAGTTCCTCCCTTTGGAGTTTTCAGCAACACATTCGTACAGGCCTGCATCTTCCTGCTGGAAGTAGGGGATCTCGAGCACTCCGCTGACCTTGTTCACGTCCACCTTTCGTCCAACTGCTACCCCATCCACTCTTCTCCAGCTAATGGTTGGAACTGGGCTAGTTACACACAATAATAGAGAATACGGTGTAAAAACCTGAATAGCCCTTTTCAAGTGAATGTATCTGTTTTTGTACATGTGTTTATTTCAATGGCCAGTCGGCGTTGGACTTAAAATAGTTAATTGGCTGGAAGGATCATTTGGAATGTGATTTGATGATATTACAGCAAATTGAGGAAGAAGGGGCCGGTCTTTGAGAGGAGAAACCAGCCAGCAAATGAACTCTTCCCTGTCCAATGCTGTCTTGTTAATTAAATAAACACTGCTCTATAAATCATATCACACAGTGTGCTCAAGGCTTAACATCTGGTTGATTTTGTTTTGTGACTAGTGTGATGGAGCACAGCATGTCTGCTTAGCAGTATAGCTTCCTCCCCATCTGGGTACACTGTCCGTACAATGGCTCAAACCAGTGACCTCCGCCTCACAAACACACAACTGCCCACTTGACAACGTACTAGCAAGTTGTGCCATCAAAAACCTAGCAATTCCGCAGCACAAGTGGAGACATTTAAAGCTTTGGAATAGAGCAGGGCGATATGGACAAAAAATAGTATCATGATAAATTGGCCCATTTAGTTCAATAAAAATACATGTGTTTTTTTTATGCACAGTTACTTTTCATTAGTGGCAGTGCTCTAGACTAACTTTTTCCAGTGTCATTAAGTAGTAAGGCAAGAAGTTAGCTATTTCATTTAACATGTTCAGGGAATCCATGATCGATATTTTTATATGCAACATTCCAAAATAGTATCCAGAATAATCAGATTTCATTTGGGCTATTTAGAGATGAATTTGACTAGATCTTCTATAACCTATGGCCTATATAGCCTATATGCTATATAATTCACCACCTGAGGAAGTGGGAACTAAAAACACATTAGCTAAATTGCTAACTCTAAATATGATATTCTTGCTAGATAGCCATGTAATTGATCTAACGGTAAATGTCATTTCCTACAAAAACGTCTCATTGGTAGGCTTATAGGCAGAGGTGTGGACTCGAGCCACATAACATAGACTACTCAAGTCGCAAATTTGTTGGACTTGAGACTCATCTTGATAGAAAATAAAATAACTTAAGACTTGACTTGGAGCCTCAAGACTCGAGACTGATGACTTGAAAAACTGTCAAGTGAGGTAGCGGATTGCTGAACAGTATGCAGCGCAATCGTCAAATTGTAGAGAGAGGATTTCCATTAATAAATATGCAGCTCCAAAAATGGTCTACCGATCAAGAATATAAACTCTTTACTTTGCAAGCTAACAAGTAATAGGGCATCAAGCCACAATTGCTAGCATAGGCCTTTTGATCTTTTGGTAGGCTATGTCAAAAAGGTTAATGAACACTACTGTTCAGAAACCAAAAAATCTGCAGAAACACCGTGTAGCCTAATCACTGAAAATAACCGATGTAAACTAAATTGTTTTGATAAGAGGAAGTCTGTAATTTTCAGTTTATCGACCCAGCCCTACTGTGGAGTGAGTTTACATTATGATCTTAACTCTGTTATTCTAGTGTGATACAGATTAGGACCTACTTTCCCAGTGCAAAACACTCCAGTTTGACAGTGGAACTCTTGGCCACAGGTATGACGTCGGGAAGCTGGATTTCAATCTTTGGCTCGTATTCACCCATTACACCTAAAAGAGTAGCAATAAACAGGTAACATACATAATACACATTTAATTAACAAATCATTCAAAAAATAGGCATTCCAGTTCAGGTGGGTGAGCTGCAATATTGAATAGTGTGTTTGTTTGCGGTTTGTTCGCTTATGTTATTTATTTACAAACCTCTTCACTGAAGAACACAGTAATGTAATAAAGTATGATGTTACTGTTTGGAAATCGTTTGATGATACAGCATGTGTAATGTTCACCAGTGGTACACTTTGAGAGCCCTACCATCAACACGTAGCACTAAAGGGGTGGGGGGGCCTTGAATGCTACTTTTGGTGACTGTGTTGGTCACCACACAGGTGTAATTGCCCACGTCTGATGGCTCCACCATGGCAATGTACAGGTTACCCGTCTTTTGAGATACAAAGCGACGAGTGTCTTGCATCACAAAGGATGGGTACTCATTAAAGATCCAGGTGAAGGTGAGCTCTGTGGGAAGAAGGGGGAGTATAAATATATGAAGAGTTTCATTCCAAAACGCTATGTAACCATTTTCAGATACGTTGGTAAATTAGCTATTGTTGTTCTGGGTTTTTTCACTATCTAATCATGGCATGGTGTTGAATTAGTTTAAAATCAATCACTTGATGATTTTTTTTTGCTGCAAAATGCTGTACATCTGCCTCACTCTCAGATATATAAGTAGTACTGCTAGGTTTTGCACAGTCAAATGTACCACATCTAAAAAATGTATAAAGACATTTACAAATGATACATTTGTGACATAAATATTAATAACACATTTAAATAATAACTCAATAGAGTAATATGAGATCTGTATGTAAAACATTTACATTTGACATTTTAGTCATTTAGCAGATGCTCTTATCCAGAGAGAATTACAGTAAGTGCATTCATCTTAAGATAGCTAGGTGAAACAACCACATATCACAGTCATATACTGTATACTGGATACAAACTTTCCATTACAGCTAAACCAGTGGCGGTCAGTGCCGTTTAAGATTAGGGAGGATGTTTTTTTAATGAACATGGTCTTATTTCTATTACAGCATTTTGGATGACTGGCTGTCATTCATATTGCACTCACCCAGCTCAATGTACAGTAACATCAATAGCTATTTGAATTTCCCTATACCCATCATGTGGATGCTACAACCTAGCCTATAAATGAAAGTTTATAACGTAGGTGCACAGGTAGAGAAACACATTGGAGTAATCAAGGTGACAGACAATTACATATTCAATACTGCTTTGAACACTCTTGCGTGCATCAAGCTGATCTACGGTGTAATCATTTGTCCAAACTGTGGCAAAACAAATTTGGGTAGATCAATCCCTGTTTAATGTCATTTGCTTCTGTTTAAGAAAAGTTTTGCAACAGAATTGGCGGAATGAATACACCCCTGATCATCCGCACACACAATTCACTTTCATAGCAGCCATACAAACAGCATCCTCACATCTACGCACTCTCCTTTTCTCACAGTTTCCCTTCGCTTGAGGACTTCAGTGCACAAAACAACAGCTGTCTGTGACCAGGCGAAAAAACCTCTCCAAGCCAAACCTTCATACCATAACCGTTACACACAGCCTACAATGTTGTCACCATATTAGCTAACATCATAGTCAACATAGCTAATAAAACTAACGCCTTAGTAAACCCCAATCCAATCCATGTGTACAATCACACAGTAGTAGTACAGAAATCCATTTAGCAGTTATACTGTGAGAACCATGAGCTTCCTAGGTTTTGCATTGAAGTCACTGTACCCAGAGGAGTACAGAAAATAGATGCCCTCTGGCTACACCATGGTGCTTCCCTACAGAGTGCTGTTATCATTACAAAACATTGTGTTTTAATCAGTTATTTGGTGACATGAGAATATTTTTAGTACAGTTTTATCTAAAAATGATAACTTTTTAAATGTTTCACTGTTTTTATTTGTATGAAATTCACTGAGTAGTATGGTCCTCGCCTTCCTCTGAGGATCCTCCACTGAGTCAATGTTCTTCATAGAAGGTCCTGAAGGGCTGCAGTTCCACGTGCTTTTTGAGTCCTGTGTAGATCTAGCTAGTATCATAGTATACCCCTCAGGATAGTTTGTTCTGGACTAAGTTGTTTCCCTGTCCCAAAAGCAATCATTCCTGTTGGTAAAGCCTGTTAAATAGATGACTCTGCAGTGTAGTATTGGGAATACTTGTGAAATGAGTTGTGCTCTCATTAAATGAATGAGTGGAGGGTATCAAATACATCAAACACATAGTTTCCATGTGTTTGATGCCATTACATTTGCTCCGTTCCAGACATTATTATGAGCCGTCCTCCCCTCAGCAGCCTCCTATGATGTACAGGGATGAGTTCCATTGTAGTGATTGCTTGACTATTATTCTGAGAGTGGTGTGTAAGTATGGTCAAAGTTAAAGTATGTAATTATTGCATAGACATTCATCAATAAACAATTGCATTGTTTATATTACACACCATGTATTCTGTACCTACAATTGTTGACATAAGCACATTAGTATTGATAAACTTTTTATGTAATGCTTATGATTGCATCCCAATACTATTACAGTAGGCCTACGCATTTAATGTAGATATGTAGCTACTGTAGGTACGTATTACACTGCTTGTGGGGAATAGATAAATACACATGTGTAGTAGAGGGCCCCCTTTGAGCATCACCTTGGTATACATGACTTGTAGCATCAAATACTTATTGGTTTGATACATGTACATCTGCTGCGGAGACACAGGCGAAAGATCTTCTTCACCTATTAATAATACATTCAGTGTTCATCCTGACAAGTCTATGCATTTTTTATGTTTGTTTTTGAAACAACATCATCCAAAACATGCGAGGGGGTGACAAACAGGAATAAGAGGAACAAAAAGGTTACTAATTGATTGGTTAAAGTTGAGTAATGATCCCAGAAACAGGAAGCAGGAGCAGTATGCTGAGTCACTCCAGAACTTCTGTGGTTGGTCAGTAATGTGCCGTTGACTGACATGGATTGACAGGTATTCCTTTGTGGTTCCATTTAGCTGATATATTATGAAAAGCGGCTTCAATTTCCTTTGAATGGTTAGTGGGTGGATAAATATATAACTGCAGGTACTGCTTGTACTTGGTTGCACAGCCTTTGGCCATAACCTGGTCTCATAGTATGATATGTTACGTTTCATATCAGCATTTAGTATTATTCTCGATGTAAATCCAAGACACTCCATTTATGTTACATTTCATATGGTATGTATTAATTTGTGGATGTCCATCATCTATTTCGTAGGATATGTTACGAATTACAATTCGTATTATATTTGACAAATTTGAAAAACGTAGAATATGTTACGAATTTTCAAAACAAACTGTTACGTATTTTGGTTAAGGTTAGGGTAACGTTTATGAGTTAGGTTAAAGGCTTAAGGTTAGGGCAAGGTTTAGCTAAAAGTGTTATGGTTAGCATTAGGGGAAGGGTTAAGGTTAGGGGGAGTTTTAGCTAACATGCTAACTAGTTGCAAAGTAGCTCATAAGTAGTAAGTAGTTGAAAAGCTGCTAATTAGCTCAAATTGACCATGATGAGATTCAAACTCACAATCTTTCGGTTGCTAGACGTTCGCATTACATACCTACCAATCTACCATGACCGACCGACCAACCCAACCAACCACACACCCTACTTTTGTTTGAGGTATCAGCCTCAAGCAAACAGGCATTAGCTGTAAAAACACTGCCCTTCAGTGTCATTCAAACATACTTTTTGATGTTTTATTTTGACTTTATTTTTTATACTTTTATCTTTGACCTTCATTCTATCCCCCACCCAGCACCTCCACTCCCACTTGTCTCTAATTCCACATCCCAACCCTCAGCCCCTCCCACCTACCTCTTCGGATGTCTATGCACCATACATCTTTCAAATATGCTGTGATGTTTAACAAACAATATCAATCTACCGTGTTCGTCATTTGAGTGTGAACCACTGGTACCATTAATGCTAGTCAGTGCTAGTTTGACTACCATCTTTGAGAAGCATTTGATAGCCTTCAATAGTGGCTGTACTAGAGATTTTTGTGAGAACATAGTATATGTGACTGATTTTAAGAAACTTTGCTTAATTAATTTGATCAATATTATGGTATATTATGTTTCTAAAAATTAAAAACCCATTGGGGTTCCGTTAGGATGGAATAGAAAATATTGCGCTGTACAATGTGACAGTAGGCTACTTAGCTAAAGAATCCCTGTGTCATGTGAGAGACTGGGGTTCAATTCCCTGATGGGGAGGAAGGAGTAGGCCATCCTTGTAAATTAGAATTTGCTCTTAACTGACTTGCCTAGTTGAATAAAGGCTACACTAAGAGCATAAAATTTTGACACCCTAATTGTAGTCTAACCAATACCCAAAGAGAAATTTACTCAAAATAAAAATCTCATTGATTTATCAAGACCAGTGCCCATGCTTGTCTCAGAGCAGCGCGAAATGGTGCTAAAATAGTTCTAGACTATTTCTTCTAACTTCAATATGCTCTTTAAATAAATGAGACCTACACCACTTTTAACAGCACATTACTCACTAGTAAGACTCATGTCGCCTACGGTAGGCCTACCGTATATCGAAAAATATGACGTGACTCTCCGCCAATAATTACATAGAGGATTGGAGGATTCTAAATTAAAACCAAAAGCACCCAGCTGTGCCACTGGGGAGGCCCCATCCACAAAGTATCAAAATACAGAGAGGTGTTGGTAAAGGTATATTGTCCTGCTAATAGCCCATAATTGGCTATTATAATACTGTACATGGTGTCCAGGTCAGGATAACCAAAACATTTATTTATTAAAGACAATCAAAAGGAATGTTGGTACTTATTTTTATCCAAATCCATGCCTCCATGCTTTTTGTAGGTGCCGCTATATGACAGTGCCATCAACTTGATAATATATAACAATATTTTGGAGATTATTTAGTTTTCAAAAAAACAAAGGTGAGAGATTGTAATCTGAATAAAGGCCAAAATAATATTTGTAAAGGCCAAAACATTCATTTCTGTTTTTAGAGGGAGAAACGCTGGGCCAATTGTGCGCTTCCCTATGGGACTCCCAATCACGGTCAGATGTGATACATAATAATAATAATTTTTGTTGTATTATTAATTGTCTTTACTGGTGTATTAAACTGAAATTGCAACCAATCACGGCCGGGTGTGATACAGCCAACCTAACTAAGAAATACATTTGACGATAGAATTCTCCCCCTACCCTCCTTCTAGGCAAGTCTATTGTACTGTACCTGCTAATAACCATAATAGTGCTGTAGATCGTCACTGTGTATGTTTGAAAGAATATTTTCCAGTAAGCAACAATTTGTTTACCTTCATTAGACAACTTTGTTCCAATATTTCTGTAATTCAGTGATATGTATTCCCACAATAATTTGTGGATCCATACCTACATAAACATCAGCATTTTGAAAGAGTATTGTTGGGTTCTGAGAATATGAAATATACTTCATGTCACTGAGGAAGAGAGGGTAATGTATAATGTTTACATTATGTCAGGATATGTTATTGTTAGCCATCAGGGATCCTATGGGAGGGATCCTCTGGGAGGAGAAGAGACAGTATGGTACCATTCAACATGACAGCCTTGAGTTGGGGAGGAGTGAGCACTTTGGGGTAGAGGTTCTGTCTAGCAACAGCGATGCATTGGCTGTTCAGATGGTAGGAGGAGACTCAGCCTGGGAGAAGAGGTTAAATATCAGTGCTTGTGTGAAAAATGTCTGTCTGATGCAGCTGAATTGACCCAATGGGCAAATAAACTTGGTTTAAGCTTTCATAGTGTCCGTCGAGTTCTTACTCTGATAATTAGAACCTAATAGTTGGAGCTGCAAGCAGGGTTCTCCACAATTTTCAGTCAAACTAAAGATTCCGAAATCAGTGAAACAGGAGCTGGCACCAGAAATAAGGTAGTGTAGGCACTAGTGAAAGGAAGACGTATGAGAACATGTCTTACACAACTTTTTAATAGAGGCCAAGGATCAAATATTGCGGATTCCTTAATGATGAGAAATTGGCTAAATTTGCCACAGGAAAAAGTGTTGGGTTGAAGAATTTTTTTGATCTCATGAGACCTTTTATGTGGTTTTATTATGAAATAGATTTCTAGAATGGGCAAACAGGTGGAGGGGTAACAAGGAATTAGCAAAGGGGTTACTAAACCTAAATGTAACTTTACATTTTTTAGTTCATTAACATCGGTTATGGAGAATCAAGGGGGAAAAGAGACCAGTACATCGTTGGACTCAGTGGCGAGATAAAGTCACTGTGTCTAAGGGTAGTACATGCTAAATAAAGGATACATAAACAATGTTGTGGATTAAAACACACGTTTAATGATTGGAGTATGGACAGTGGATGTACCATTATCATGTTTGGTTTATAATTAATACTTGTGGATTGCCGATTAAAATGTAGCATAGTGAAAGCTAACGAAATGTACACTTTCTTTTCCAGAAGAGGGGGTTTCTTTATCTCGTTGGAATGCTCACGGAGACTGTGGTATTAGGGAGAGCAGTTAGTGATACTCGGCAGTTTTAAGTATAAAAGTTTAGGCCATAAACTGAGTTCCCAGATAAGTAAGGCCTGTTCATGTGTGTTTTTGACCTACTGCATGGTTTACCACACACACACACAATTTACCGGTTATGAATATGCATTAGTGGTGTTGATACCATGGGATTTATTTAGTGGGGTCTTTCAAATTTGGTTTTACATTGGGTATGCAGAAGGATTGAAATGTTTTAAAGGGTCTCTGAAGGACAGGGAAAGAAAAGGGGAAGGAAATATTTAATGGTGTCGAATGCCCTGTATCCTGACTTACTGGTGAGGCCTGATCAATCTCACTAGAAATGATTGAAACAGGTGGGATTTAATTATAAAATGAATGACAAACACCAGTCTATATTCTACTTTACCATTACTTTATGAGAGACTATTATTTGAGTTATCAAGAGTTGTAATTCTAAGTTGATTGGTTATTCGAATTCGTTTTTATTTTATTTAACATGTTGTTTTTGAATCACGATGTGAATCATGTGTTTGAAGGGAAAATGACCAGTTCCCTGGGGCCCTGGTCTTTGGGTAAATATACAAATGTATTTTGTTCAGTCTGCATATAGAAGGAAAAATATATGTTAATAAGGGATGACAGTTACTCCAAATGGATTGTGATTTGTGTATTGCTGATGTCATTTCTCTCTTTGTTTCAATATACATTTCACCAGATTGGGTCTACTGGAGTGTGGGATTACCCAATGGGTTAGGGAGCTAACTTCCTGATCTGGTAACTCTTCTGAGAGGTCGCCAGTCAAATATGAGTGTATGAACTAATTTTGAAAATGGTTTCAACAATAACAGTATGTTGTTATGCTCTTTGACATTTGTCGTAGAGATAATGTTATTAAGAAATTGGGAATGTAGTAATTTGTCATATTCTTGTCTGGATTTCCTGAAACTAAACTGTTGTTCTGATCTGTCTTCTCTTGGGGTTATCATGGAAGGTGACGTCAGATAGTGTCTTAAAGCATGTAGGAACAATTTGGTCACAAACAGCTTGTGTGAACCTCAAAACCCTCCCTAACCAGCTGAAGCAAGGCGTTCAATGCGACAGCGATTTTCTTTTTTCAAGACACGCAAGACATCATCAGCTTAAAGGGAAATCTTGTGCTGCAGGCCGCCTGCAGAAACACCCATAATACTTGGATTGCCCCTTATCAGCTCTGCCAGAGGCTCCGCCCCCAACAAGTCGAGCAGGGGGGCAGGGAGCACCCTAGTCTTGTGCCCCGTTCCAGAGGGAATCTGTCAGAGTCCAGTCCGTTAGTAGTCACCATGGCATTTGGATGAGAGTATAGTGATTTGATCCATTTAATAAAATTTGGGCCCATATTGAACTTTTCTAAGAGTGAAAACAGAAAGCTCCACTCCATCCTGTCAAATGCCTTCTCAGCATCCAGTGAAGCCAGCAGGACAGGGGTCTTCTGTGCGTTTACTTGATCAATAATATCAAAAAGACAGCGAATGTTATCAGAAGAGTATCTGTCTCTAATAAATCCAGTTTGGTCCGCTTTTATTATTTTGGGAAGAAAAGTGTTTAGTCTTTTGGCGAGCAATTTGGTAATTATTTTGTAGTCGAAATCCAAAAAGCTTATGGGCCGGAAGGATGAGCAGGATAGAGGGTCCTTGTCTTTTTTGAGCAACACTGTAATGCGAGCTGTGTGCATTGAGTCTGGGAGAAATCAGTTTTTGCAAAAATCCTCCAGCATTGGCAAGAAGATAGGGCTGAGCTGGGGCCAAAAAGCTACGTAGAACTCTGGGGAATCCATCTGGGCATGGGGACTTATTAGGTGAGATGGAGATAATTGCCTCCAGGATCTCCTCAGGAGTGGAGTGGGAGTTGAGATCTTCTTGGTCGGTCTCTGATAGTTTAGGTAGAGAGATTCCCTCTAGGAAAGAGTGGAGTTCTGCCTCCGTGTGTTTTCTCTCAGAGGTATATAGTTTGCAGTAAAAATCATGAAAAGTTAAATGGATCTTTTTTTGGGTCATATGTGACCTCGTCCTCTGCTGTTCGGATAGCCATGATTGTACTCTGACTGCTTAAAAAAAAATGGTAAGCAATCAATCTACTAGGCCTATTGCTATACTCATGGTATTTCTGTTTAGTAAAGAAGCAGCTTTGGCTGCTTTAAGTTGACTCCAGGAGGTGCTGTCTGGGGATTGTTTATGTACTTTTTCACAGCATTCCAGCTCCCTTTCGAGATCTAGCCTGTGTGCTTCCATTGCTTTTTTCTGAGAGGAAGCATATGCAATTAGATGACCTCTTAGTGTGGCTTTAGCAGCGTCCCACATTGTGGCCGGAGAAACAGGAGAATCTTTGTTGTCTTGTGTGTAGTTGTCTATCCATGTAGTTACCAATGTATGGAACACTTAATTTGATAACATGGAGGTGTTGAATTTCCAGCTCTTTGACCTCGGGATGTGTTTGCAGAGGTCAAAGCGAAGGTGGACAAAGACGTGATCTGAAAGTGCTATGGGTTCGATTGTACACGTGGCTGAATTTATGAAACTCTTTGGGATAAAAATGTAATCTATACAGCAGTAGGTGTTATGGACATTAGAGTAGTATGTATAGTTCATAGATGAGCTATTAGTCTCTCTCCAGATATCTATCAGTCCCATCTCTTTAGTAAGAGAGTTCAACATCTTTGCAGATCTAGGATTTGTGGTGGGGACTTGAGATGATTTGTCTAGGGTTGGGTTAAGGGTACAATTAAAATCTCCGGCCACCACGCCAAAGGAAACGCAATGCTCATTGAACAGGGTTATCATATTTGACATGAAAGCAGGAGTATCTGTGTTAGGGGCGTATATATTTAAGACAGTAATTGGTTGACCATACAGTGACCCAGTTATCAAAATAAATCTCCCCTCCGGATCAGATATGTTTTTGTCAATTATGAATGGAACATTCTTATGGATAAGTATGGCTGTACATCTAGTGTTTGATTTGAAAGATGAGAAATACACCTGTCCCACCCAAGCTCTGCGGAGTTTGGCATGTTCGGCATCACAGAGGTGTGTCTCTTGTAATAGCGCAATGTCTGCTTTTTCCTTTTTTAGAGCACATAGTATCTTTTTTCGTTTTATTGCATGTCCTAGACCATGGCAGTTCCATGTCAATAGATTTAAGGTAGTCATCGTCATCGAACAGTAATCGAACTTTAGTGCAAGTCATCGCTGGGTAAAAGTGGATAATAGTTACAGCTGCGTTCACATAAAAGGAAAATAAATGGTGTACATAAAATAACAATATCTGAACACCCCAGCCGAGTTCCCAAACAACTCGACACATCCCGTTGGATCTATTGCCCCCCCCCCCCCGCTCAGTCTCAATTCTGTGTTCCGAAAAAAAAACAGGAACAGTTAGCAACGTGCAACGTCCCCCCCTCCCCACCAAAGAAATGCCTCATCCTCTCCGCCCCGCATTGAGTAAATGACAACGTAGCCCCCGTCCAGACCATATTAAAAGAGGGAGAAAATAAAATCAATAGCCCAGCCTACATATACCTCCCACAAGGGACATAGTAACAACAACAAAATGTGGGAAATAAAAGTAGGCTGAAACGTTAGTAGGCCTAGTTTAGGCTATAGAGCCTATCCCTCTCAGCTAAAGGAAAATAAATATAGATTGGACGGCTATAATGACATTTAGCGGGGCGGGTGGGTCTTTGGATATCGGCTATATGCTGTCTTACCTCCTTTAGTAATAGCATTAATCACATTTAGTCATTTTGCCTCTTCGGGAGTTTTGAAGTGTCGCAGGGCTCCTTGGCGAAGAATCCTGAGCTCGTTTGGGTATTTGAATCCCCTGAAGATGCCTCGGTCAATGGAGTATTTCTTCACCTCGTCAAACTCACGGCGCATTCCAGCAGACAGGTCCTGGTGTAAAGTGAGTTTGGCGTTTCCCCACTGTGATGGTGTTGATTTTCGACCGCCTGTGGGACTCGTTCCTTGTCGGTGAATCTCAGGAAACGTATGGTGATTGGGCGCGGTGGTTGTCTGGCTGCTGGTGGGGGCCTCAGTCCTCGGTGAGTTCTATGGGCCTGTCGGTGGACAGGTGGAGCCACTCGGGAAGTTTGTCTTGCAGGTAGCAGATCAGTGGCATGTTTCCCTCTTCTTTTTCGCCCAGATTTAATAGAACACAATTATTCCTTCGCCCCGTTTTCCAGGTTCTCTGTTTTCTCTTTTCCACATGCTCTATTTTAGCATATGCTATTGTTTCCATGGCGTCTGTCAACAAGTTTTCCATGGATAGGATTTGCCCCTCTGCCTCGTCCAGGCGCCCTGCGTTTATGGTTCTTGTTGTTGATGTCAGGCAAAGCGTTTTCCAGGATTGTCACCTTGCCTCCTATCGCACTGAGCGGAGAGTTAATGGCATCTAAATTAATGTTGAGTTCTGTACGTTGGGATCTCAACTCAGAAAGGATGTCTTCAACAGAGTGCGAGGTTGGCATTCGTTGGGCCTCGGGGGGGGGGGGGGGGGGACCGGGTCCTCTTGCTCCTGGCTAATGGCGCTAGCTTTTTCTGAAGCTAGCTTCTTCTTGAAGGCTTTTTCCGTCGCTAATGCTCGAGTCCGGGTAAAAATGTCACCTGTAGTGTCACCTTAGTTCACGCGGCCATCTCGTTAAAGGGTCACGTGATCCCCCGCGACAGTGACTTTTAACACTCCTATCTGAGTCCGAGCCATTAACCTGGGTACCGGTGGCAGGAGTGCACCAGAGTCCTGAGACCATGCATGTGGAGTGAGCGTGGAGAGAGAACATACACATTTCTCTCATGTTCCTATTTGTATATTGAAAATCGGGACATTATCAAGGGCCATCAAATGTGACAGGCAAAAGTTAACATGTGCCGTTGGGAAGATGAACTGTAACGCTATCTGAAGAAGACACGCTAGAATGATAAGTGCCGGGAGAAAGGGGGGGAGTCTACACACTGCGAACAATTTAGACTAAGTATGCATTGAGATACCGATCTTTCATTTCCAGGCCACTCGCGACAGGAAAACAGGGACAAAGGAGGGCTGTAATGAGAAGAGTTATTACCGGCAATAAAAGGTTTCATTTATAAATGTACATTGTAACCGAGATGATGTGTGTTAGGTTGTGAAGCTTGAATTTGAGTCATACTGAAAGTAAACTACTCAGGACTGAATTTGGGTTGGATAATGTATTAAATGTTGTAGTTATGATTCGGATACAGCGAGAGAGAGTAGCTTTCAAACGGTGATGGGTGGAGGCACTGCTCAAATGTATTAGGCCTAGGGAGGCTCTAGAAACCTTATCTTTAAGTTTCCTCCGACAGGGAGGTTATTAGAGAACTCAGTGGATGATAGCTTGGGTCAACCATGAAGGTTTTTTTTGTTTTATTTTGTTTTACCATGTCATCAGAATTTTTATGTTATATCGCATCAATTGTTGGATGATACGGTACAATTAATTGCAAACAAGGCTCATAGTCTGTGTTTTGCGTTAACAACCAATGATGAAAATGAAGCAGACGGCAGGGAGACCAACATCACATGGGGATAGAACGACGAGGAAGGATGGTTCTGTCCCCAGTTTTAGTCGCATCAAGGGTGGTGTGAAATTATTAAACATGTACTTTTTTTCCTCTTTCCTTTTCAAGTCAACATGTTTTTAGGTTTCGTGGAACATAAGAGTGATCATTGTTCAAGAGGAGAGTGATGTATGTTGACTAATTGATTTGGGAATGTTGTAGTATGTTTATACCTGTAGGAGAGAGTTAGGAGTAGTGACTATTGTGTTATGGGTTAGATGGAATGATATGTGTAAATGTATCTGTAGCAGGAGGTGAGGTACACATGAGGCCTGGGGTTGAGACAGAATGTTTACATTGGGCTGTTCAGTGGGATGGAATATGACTGCGGTGGAGATCTGTGGGAGCTCATAAATTAAGGTTGTGGTGGTAGAATGGTATCATTCCCAGAGTCGGAAGTTTACATACACTTTGGTTGGAGTCATTAAAACTCGTTTTTAAACCACTCCACAAATTTCTTGTTAACCTCTCTGGGATCGTTCCGGACGCTAGCGTCCCACCTCGCCAACAGCCAGTGAAATTGCTGGGCGCCAAATTCAAAACAACAGAAATCTCATAATTAAAATTCCTCAACCATTCAAATATTTTACACCATTTTAAAGATACACTTCTCGTTAATCCAACCACAGTGTCCGATATTTAAAAGGCTTTTCGGCGAAAGCAGAAAATCATTATGTTAGGTCAGCAACTAGTCACAGAAAGCATTCAGCCATTTTCCAACCAAAGAGAGGTGTCACAAAAAGCAGAAATATAGATCAAATTAATCACTAACCTTTGACGATCTTCATCAGATGACACTCCCAGGACTCAATATTACACAATACATGTATGTTTTGTTTGATCAAGTTCATATTTATATCCAAAAACCTCAGTTTACATTGGCACCATGTTCAGAAAACATCCGGAGAAATTGCAGAGAGCCACATGAAATAACAGAAATACTCATCATAAACCTTGATGAAAGATACTTGTTTTACATGTTTTACATAGAATTAAAGATAAACTTGTTCTTAATGCAACCGCTGTGTCAGATTTCAAAAAAGCTTTAAGGCAAAAGCACAATATTCAATCATCTGAGAACAGGTTCAGCCACAAAAGCAAGCCATACAGTTACCAGCCAAACTGTCAACAAAAGTCATAAATAGCATTATAAATCTTCACTTAGCTTTGCTGATCATAGTCGGAACACACTCCCAGGATTCCACTTCCACAATAAATGTTTGTTTTGTTCGATTACGTCCATATTTTTGTCCAAATACCTCCGTTTTGTTCGCTCGTTTAGTTCACTATTCCAAAGGCACAATGCGCGAGTGCAAAATCCAGACGAAAAGTCAAAATAGTTCCATTACAGTTTGTAGAAACATGTCAAACGATGTTTAAAATCACTCCTTAGGGTCTTTTTATAATAAATCTTCAATAATATTCCAACCGGACAATAGCGTATTCATTACAGAGGAAAAAGAAGGGACGGCGCGCCCGTGTGACCGCGCAGTAAACAACTGATTGGCCTCAGCCTAGTCCAGCCTAGCAACTACAGTGCCTTGCGAAAGTATTCGGCCCCCTTGAACTTTGCGACCTTTTGCCACATTTCAGGCTTCAAACATAAAGATATAAAACTGTATTTTTTTGTGAAGAATCAACAACAAGTGGGACACAATCATGAAGTGGAACGACATTTATTGGATATTTCAAACTTTTTTAACAAATCAAAAACTGAAAAATTGGGCGTGCAAAATTATTCAGCCCCTTTACTTTCAGTGCAGCAAACTCTCCAGAAGTTCAGTGAGGATCTCTGAATGATCCAATGTTGACCTAAATGACTAATGATGATAAATACAATCCACCTGTGTGTAATCAAGTCTCCGTATAAATGCACCTGCACTGTGATAGTCTCAGAGGTCCGTTAAAAGCGCAGAGAGCATCATGAAGAACAAGGAACACACCAGGCAGGTCCGAGATACTGTTGTGAAGAAGTTTAAAGCCGGATTTGGATACAAAAAGATTTCCCAAGCTTTAAACATCCCAAGGAGCACTGTGCAAGCGATAATATTGAAATGGAAGGAGTATCAGACCACTGCAAATCTACCAAGACCTGGCCGTCCCTCTAAACTTTCAGCTCATACAAGGAGAAGACCGATCAGAGATGCAGCCAAGAGGCCCATGATCACTCTGGATGAATTGCAGAGATCTACAGCTGAGGTGGGAGACTCTGTCCATAGGACAAATCTGGCCTTTATGGAAGAGTGGCAAGAAGAAAGCCATTTCTTAAAGATATCCATAAAAAGTGTTGTTTAAAGTTTGCAACAAGCCACCTGGGAGACACACCAAACATGTGGAAAAAGGTGCTCTGGTCAGATGAAACCAAAATTGAACTTTTTGGCAACAATGCAAAACGTTATGTTTGGCATAAAAGCAACACAGCTGAACACACCATCCCCACTGTCAAACATGGTGGTGGCAGCATCATGGTTTGGGCCTGCTTTTCTTCAGCACTGACAGGGAAGATGGTTAAAATTGATGGGAAGATGGATGGAGCCAAATACAGGACCATTCTGGAAGAAAACCTGATGGAGTCTGCAAAAGACCTGAGACTGGGACGGAGATTTGTCTTCCAACAAGACAATGATCCAAAACATAAAGCGAAATCTACAATGGAATGGTTCAAAAATAAACATATCCAGGTGTTAGAATGGCCAAGTCAAAGTCCAGACCTGAATCCAATCGAGAATCTGTGGAAAGAACTGAAAACTGCTGTTCACAAATGCTCTCCATCCAACCTCACTGAGCTCGAGCTGTTTTGCAAGGAGGAATGGGAAAAAATTTCAGTCTCTCGATGTGCAAAACTGATAGAGACATACCCCAAGCGACTTACAGCTGTAATCGCAGCAAAAGGTGGCGCTACAAAGTATTAACTTAAGGGGGCTGAATAATTTTACACGCCCAATTTTTCAGTTTTTGATTTGTTAAAAAAGTTTGAAAAATCCAATAAATGTCGTTCCACTTCATGATTGTGTCCCAATTGTTGTTGATTCTTCACAAAAAAATACAGTTTTATATCTTTATGTTTGAAGCCTGAAATGTGGCAAAAGGTCGCAAAGTTCAAGGGGGCCGAATACTTTCGCAAGGCACTGTATAAACACCATGGGACCACACAGCCGTCATACCCCTCAGGAAGGAGACACGTTCTGCGTTCTAGAGATAAACGTACTTTGTTGCGAAAAGTGCAAATAAATCAATTCCAGAACAACAGCAATGGACCTTGTGAAGATGCTGGAGGAAACAGGTATAAAAGTATCTATATCCACAGTAAAACGAGTCCTATATCAACATAACCTGAAAAGCCGCTCCACAAGGAAGAAGCCACTGCTCCAAAACAGCCAGACTACGGTTAGAAACTACACATGGGGACAAAGATGGTACTTTTTGGAGAAACGTCCTCTGTTCTGATGAAACAAGAATACAACTGTTTGGTCATAATGACCATCGATATGTTGGAAGGAAAAAGGGGGAGGCTTGCAAGCCGAAGAACACCATCCCAACCGTGAAGCACGGGGGTGGCAGCATCATGTTGTGGGGGTGCTTTGCTGCAGGAGGGACTGGTGCACTTCACAAAATAGACGGCATCATGAATAGGACAATTAGGTGGATATTTTGAAGCAACATCTCAAGACATCAGTCAGGAAGTAAAAGTTTGGACGTAAATGGGTCCAGATAAACAATGTCCCCAAGCATATTTCCAAAGTTGTGGAAAAATGGCTTAAGGACAACAAAGTTAAGGTATTGGAGTGGCCATCACAAAGCCCTGACCTCAATCCCATAGAAAATTTGTGGGCAGAACTGAAAAAGAGTGTGCAAGCAAGGAGGTGTACAAACCTGAGTCAGTTACACCAGCTCTGTCAGGAGGAATGGGCCAAAATTCACCCAACTTATTGTGGGAAGCTTGTGGAAGGCTACCCGAAACGTTTGACCCAAGTTAAACAATGTAAAGGCAATGGTACCAAATACTAATTGAGTGTATGTACACTTCTGACCCACTTCGAATGTGATGAAAGAAATCAAAGCTGAAATAAATAAATCTCTACTATTATTCTGACATTTCACATTCTTAAAATAAACCGGTGATCCTATCTGACCTATTACAGGGAATTTATACTAGGATTAAATGTCAGGAATTGTAAAAAAAATAGTAAAAATGTAGTTGGCTAAGGTGTATGTAAACTTCCGAACGGAAATAGCTCATAAGAGAGGGAGGACAGCTAACTGTGCACAATATAGGGACTATTATGTTAAATTGAACGTTACACATACCCAGATCATGGTGAGAGTAGAAGCGATAGTGTTGGCATTTCAGACACTATGGTAGACTTTCAAGAAACCTGAGACTCAGAGTTTTGTTAGGTTGGATATTCTTCCAACTCATTAATCTCTTTCCCAATTTCTAACAGCCGGTGAACACTTGACAGACTCCATGCAGTAGTTACTCACTGCAGTTGCTGTAGGGACAGTAATTAAAGGAGGCTATGGTAACAGCATGGAATTGGATATGGCGCAAATGAGGGAGTTTGAGGTATGCGTCATATGCAGTGTCAGTAGTAGCAGGGGTTACTTTAGTAGCATTGTTGGGATATCCGTTTATGAGGACTCATGCCACATGGCTTGGTAGCTGGTAACTGGGAGACCGGCTGTTATTCAAATGTCACAAATTAGTGATTTGGCCATAAAGGGGGAGTCTATGCTGTCAGGAAATGACCCATGAACCATGAATATCCTCAGGTGAAAGCAGCAGATGAGGAGCAGGAGATAACCGAGTGCACAGGCTGACAAGGTAAAAATCTGGAGATTGAGTGTACATCAAGATACACCAGGTGGGGGTATTGGGACAGCACTGGTCTGGTCCACACACAGTACTCCTTATAGCACCTGCAGCGATAAAGATTGCCATGTCTCTACTCGGTGGGTTCACAGTTCTCACGTGAAGTGAGGTCCAGCTGCATAATAGGTGAGCTTGATTAGGGATACGCACTTGCCTATCAGGTGACGTGCCCATCAGGTGGCAAAGATGGTGATGGGGAGCAAAGTGAGAATGACATGGATTGGGAACACCTCTTGGATCCTGTGGTCTGACGGGGAAGACTGGGCGGAAGGATGAGGAGGATTTTTATGGCTTTAATTTTTGCCAAACTCAACAGAAAAGTATCCTGAAGGCATAGTCGGGCAAAGAGAGAGCGGGAATTGTCATGTTATCAAAATTAGGGTTTTCATGCATTGTGCATATCTTAACACATTATTAATGCTGTTATGTCTTGTGTTTATTTTTGCTTTCCAAGTCTTGTGCTATAACTCTCTTAGGGACCAGAAAGAGAAGGTTGAACTGGGAGAAGGCAACAGATCCACTGGACACGTTATTATCAGTGTTCTATGAAAAATGGAAATAAGAGTGTTCATGGTGTGATTATAGGACAGAGGCCATAAGTCTCTGAGGTTGTAAACCTCACTGTGAATGTTAATCATGTTTTATATTTTGTTCACGTGTTATCATTGTTTGTTCATTTATAAGTCATTTCCAAGATGATGTAAGTTGAACAGTAGGAAACTATTGTTCAAGAGGGTGGACTGTTGGGTTCTGAGAATATGAAATATACTTATTCATGTCACTGAGGAAGATCCACAAAGTATCAAAATACAGAGAGGTGTTGGTAAAGGTATATTGTCCTGCTAATAGCCCATAATTGGCTATTATAATACTGTACATGGTGTCCAGGTCAGATTAACCAAAACATTTATTTATTAAAGACAATCAAAAGGAATGTTGGTACTTATTTTTATCCAAATCCATGCCTCCATGCTTTTTGTAGGTGCCGCTATATGACAGTGCCATCAACTTGATAATATATAACAATATTTTGGAGATTATTTACTTTTCAAAAAAAACAAAGGTGAGAGATTGTAATCTGAATAAAGGCCAAAATAATATTTGTAAAGGCCAAAACATTTATTTCTGTTTTTAGAGGGAGAAACGCTGGGCCAATTGTGCGCTTCCCTATGGGACTCCCAATCACGGTCAGATGTGATACATAATAATAATAATTTTTGTTGTATTATTAGTTGTCTTTACTGGTGTATTAAACTGAAATTGCAACCAATCACGGCCGGGTGTGATACAGCCAACCTAACTAAGAAATACATTTGACGATAGAATTCTCCCCCTACCCTCCTTCTAGGCAAGTCTATTGTACTGTACCTGCTAATAACCATAATGGTGCTGTAGATCGTCACTGTGTATGTTTGAAATAATATTTTCCAGTAAGCAACAATTTGTTTACCTTCATTAGACAACTTTGTTCCAATATTTCTGTAATTCAGTGATATGTATTCCCACAATAATTTGTGGATCCATAACTACATAAACATCAGCATTTTGAAAGAGTATTGTTGGGTTCTGAGAATATGAAATATACTTATTCATGTCACTGAGGAAGAGAGGGTAATGTATAACGTTTACATTATGTCAGGATATGTTATTGTTAGCCATCAGGGATCCTATGGGAAGGATCCTCTGGGAGGAGAAGAGACAGTCTGGTACCAATCAACATGACAGCCTTGAGTTGGGGAGGAGTGAGCACTTTGGGATAGAGGTCAGGTCAGATGAAGTGAGGAAGAACAGATGTCACTAAGGTTCTGTCTAGCAACAGCGATGCATTGGCTGTTCAGATGGTAGGAGGAGACAGCCTAGGAGAAAGGGTTAAATATCAGTGCTTGTGTGAAAAATGTCTGTCTGATGCAGCTGTATTGACCCAATGGGCGAATAAACTTGGTTTAAGCTTCCATAGTGTCCGTCGAGTTCTTACTCTGATAATTAGAACCTAACAGTTTTTTTATAATGATTTTATTAATGAAAGCAGGTAGCCTAGTTAGAGTGTTGGGCCAATAACCGAAAGGTCGCTGGATCGAATCCTTGAGCTCCTGAGCAAGGCAGTAAACCCACTGTTAACCCACTGTAAATAATTCTAAATAACAAACTGGCTTTATTTACAAATTAGTAACAATGTCACACCCCGTGTTCAAAAGCATAATCAGTGCTCTAATTCCCCCTTGCGCTGGTCTGGAGCAATGAAGTGGTGACGCAGGGTACTGTACTAAACCACACATTACCTCTAAGTCCCGCAGCATAATCACAAAACTTTTAGTGGAGCAACCACTGTATCTAATCAAAATGAATCCACAGATTGCGAGATGAAGATAAATACTTTTACTAAGAGTATTAGTATATTAGTAATTGAGTTACCCGGTCTCTCCAGATCTCCCAACAGTTCTAGTTCTAGGGTCAATTTTAGATCAATGTTATGCATTTTCAGCCATTTCTGAACTTGAGACCAGAAACAGGCCACCTGAGGGCAATACCAACAGCTGTCAACATCCTGGTCCTCATATGAAACTGGTATACTTTCTTAATAGGTAGGGGTTATTTTCTTTGAATGCTTCCCGAGTGGCGCAGTGGTCTAAGGCACTGCATCACAGTGCTAGCTCTGGCACACTAGATTCTGGGTTTGAGTCCAGGCTCTGTCGCAACCGGGAGACCCATGGGGTGGCGCACAATTGACCAAGCGTCGTCCAGGTTAGGGGAGGGTTTGGCCGACAGGAGTGTCCTTGTTTTGCACTAGTGACTCTTGTGGCAGTGCACGCTGACACAGTCGCAAGGTGTACTCCTGCTTCCTCCTGTTTCCTGCCTCATGATGCCATCTATTTTGTGAAGACCACCAGTCCCTCCTGCAGCAAAGCACCCCCACAACATGATACTGCCACCCCGTGCTTCACGGTTGGGATGGTGGTCTTTGGCTTGCAAGCCTCCCCTTTTTTCCTCCAAACATAACAATGGCCATTATGGCTAAACAGTTCTATTTCTGTTTCATCAGACCAGAGGACATTTCTCCAAAAAGTATGACCTTTGTCCCCATGTGCAGTTGCAAACCGTATTCTGGCTTTTTTATGGCAGTGTCACGATCGCCGTAAGAAGTGCACCAAAGCGCAGCGTGATGTGAATGCATCATTTTAATGGATGACGAAAACACAAAGAAAACTGAACAAAACAATAAATGAACAACGACCGTGACGCTATATATGAAATGTGCTGACACAAACACTACACATAGACAATCACCCACAACACACAATGACCAAACAGGCCACCTAAATATGGTTCCCAATCAAAGACAACGACTAACACCTGCCTCTGATTGAGAACCATATCAGGCCAAACACAGAAACAGACAAACTAGACATCCAACATAGAATGCCCACTCAGATCACACCCTGACCAAACAAAACATAGAAACATACAAAGCAAACTATGATCAGGGCGTGACGGGCAGTTTTGGAGCAGTGGCTTCTTCCTTGCTGAGCGACATTTAAGATTGTGTTGATATAGGAATCGTTTTTACTGTGGATAAATATACTTTTGTACCGGTTTCCTCCAGCATCTTCACAAGGTCCATTGCTGTTGTTCTGGGATTGATTTGTACTTTTCTCACCAAAGTACGTTCATCTCAGGAAGGAGACAGAACGTTCGCATCTCCTTCCTGAGCGGTATGATGGCAGTATGGTCCCATGGTGTTTATACTTGTGTACTATTGTTTGTACAGATGAACGTGGTACTTTCAGGCATTTGAAATAGCTTCCAAGGATGAACCAGACTTGTGGAGGTCTACAAATGTTTTTCTTAGGTCTTGGCTGATTTATTTTGCTTTTCCCATGATGTCAAGCAAAGAGGCAGTGAGTTTGAAGGTATGCCTTGAAATACATCCACAGGTACACCTCCAATTGACTCAAATTATGTCAATTAGCCTATCAGAAGCTTCTAAAGCCATGACATCATTTTCTGGAATTTCCCAAGCTGTTTAAAGGCACAGTCAACTTAGTGTATGTAAACTTCTGACCAACTGGAATTGTGAAACAGTGAATTATAAGTGAAATAATCTGTCTGTAAACAATTTTTGGAAAAATGACTTGTGTCATGCACAAAGTAGATGTCCTAACCGACTTGCCAAAACTATAGTTTGTTAACAAGAAATTTGTGGAGTGGTTGAAAAACAAGTTTTAATGACTCCAACCTAAGTGTATGTAAACTTCCGACTTCAACTGTATATAAGATTTTATAGAGGACAAAATCTGCAAGCCATGTGTGTAGCTAGCTTGCTACCTTGATTTCTGTCAGATGTGCAGGAGAACAAGGGATTACATCCTTGAGTAAATCTAAAAAGTCTAGTTCCATTAGGAAAAGGAGGTCAGGTGCATTAGGTCTGGGTCTGAACACAGTCATCCAGATAGACACTCAGAGAGCAGTAGGGGACATGAGTGCAGACAAAGCAGGACCCTAATGCACAGGCTCTGAAAAAAACGTGCCACTGTGATTTCTCTTTAACTCTGTATAGCATCTTGGTGCTTGGCCACACTCAAATCCCGAAGCCTTCTTGAGTTATTTCTAGTTAATCGTTAACCCTCTGTGCGCCGGAATTCTATAATTACTAGAATGGCCATGGCTGACATTTTGACCGTATAAATATTCCATAATAAATAACAAATGCATTTATTCTGTTAAAATAGGCCATAAGAAACCTCAGGACATGAAATGTAAATTGTATTCAGTCCGAAAATGTATTGATTGATCCAGAAGTGCATAGATTGTAAATACTAAAATAAGAAGATGGTGCTTTTTCTGACTTCACAGCTTGGAATAGCTCATTATCCCAATCCCTCTCAGACCAGCTTGAGCACATCCAAAAGTGTGCTTGCCGCATCATCCTGGGCACTGCATATGTGAGGTACACCGATGCACTGGAGACACTGGCACTGCAAACACTTGAAGAGCAAAGAGAGCAGCTGTGCCTGGATATTGCAATCTCTCACTACAAGTCCCCCTTCCGTGACTGGTTAGTTGCTTGTCTAAGTTTCCATCCAATTCTAAAATCCGCATATGTGCATTTTCCCACCAGAGCTGTGTTTCCATTAAATTGACTTGTTGCGGATAAAAGTTGTGTGTGATAACGTAGTGTACATACAAAGCACTTTTAACCTTAAATTTCCATGTACCGAATAGAAAGCAAGAGTTTTTTTCTACCAATGGTTTTGTTACAAAAACTGCTGCAATAAATAGCATACTTGCCCAATCTGGTTTTGGCGCATGCCCTCTAGACTACAGTTCACTGATAAAGTGGACATGGTAGGTTATATTGATGAGATATTGAAGAGCAAGATACTTTTTATTTGATCATTGCCAACCAAGAACCGATCATCATGCCACCAGCATTCAAATAATAACCATGATATTTATTTATTTATTGTAGGCCTACATATGACTTATGGAAATAGTGTACCACTTAAGTTTTTAGTTGTTCCTTTCACAGTCATTAGGTGTTCCGCAAAGGCTTTCTTACCTCCAGAGTGGGGTGGTGGGCCACAGAGTAGGACCACTCCTTGGCCCTCACGAACCCTCACTGGACTTCGACTCTGTGTCTTGAAATTCTCCAAGTCTGTTTCAGAGAGACAAAAGGAATAGGCCAAAATGATCAAGCAGTATTCTACTGAATTTATGAAGCAATGGCAATAGCCATTATAGCCATAACCAAATATTGACATAGTAGTTAATCTATCATTGGTAGTGTGGAACACCATGCAGTGACTTGACATTATACAAATTGATATAGCCCCAAACACAGCTCATGTCTTTTTGTCTAATACTCCCTTTTAACAGTGAGTCATTGGTTATTCTAAGGACTACAATTTCAGCTTTTGGGACACAAATTGTACTATAGTATTATATTAATGTATCATAATTTATTATTCTTGAGCATCTTCCTCATTGGGTTAAATGGCAGTATCCGACACCTTTGGACAACTTTGTGAGACAATAATTTCTTCCGGTGTACTTACAGAACTGTTCAATCCCAAGCACCTCCAGCATGCGGAAAGCCCTTCCTCAAGTATAAGTCACACATGAGTGATTTTAATTGAAACTATGTATTGTTATCACTTTCTGTGTTTCATTCATTACTTTCCTCATTGCACACGTTCCAGCAACAATTAAACGGCTATGAGATTGAAATAGCATGTGTATGGCAACCATTTACTTCTTGACAACCTACTCGGGAAATAGGACAACAATCCACATCTGTCTTTTCTCTGCTGTTGTTGCTCTTGTAGATATCTAAGAGCCTATACTGCAAAATAGCAAACCAAAGTAACCAATAATGCCATAATCAAGAGAGAATGGAAATAGAAAGAAGAATAATGTACTGTAACACCTACTTCCCCATGAATACATGAACTTAATGAGAACACTGCCTCAATTAACAGATTCATTTGAGAAGTCTGTATAATATTGGGGAATTATGTCACCATGTCTGTGTGATGCTTCAGGGACATCTGTGCCACACCTAAGCAAGATTTATGTGAAACACTTCTAGATCGATTCTAAGTCTTGAATACCATGAGTGATTAGTTCTGCTTTAGGAAGCAGTTTAAATTGGGAATTACAGAGCCCACTGATTAATTAAAAGTATAAAGAGGTCAGGTACAGTAATGAATGTCCTCAAGGCTATGGGATAACTTTGTTATAAAGGCCTGTTTTTCTTATTTCCCATATTCTTGAATTCCCCTTTAACCTGTAAACATACATTTAGACACTTAGATTGTTGAGGCAGTCTTGTTGAGGCACAAAATTGTGTTTCTATGTTTTATCAGGTGCATAAGTATTCAGCATTTGAGAGGCATGATTAGGTGGATTTGGAAAACAACCAAATCTCAAGACGCCACTGAAATGACTTTGTTAAAGAAAGTCATTGCTATCATCAAAGTTATCTTTCCCTATGACAACATGAAAGCGAGTGTCAGGTTAGTGCTTACAATCAACTATTGGCACATTGGAATTTCTAACAACATGTCCTGTGTTTTCAGAACTAACGAGGTTTAAGAACTAACTGAACACAGTGTATAATTCCAAAAAGTATTAACATTTAAAATAAAACTTTCTCAAAGTGAGTATTAAAATAAATATTTATTTGACAAAAATCCCTGAAGCTAGGTGAAATCTGTATATGAGCAGTATTTCCCTATAGCACCTAATAATATTACTACACCACCGTGAAGTGGGAAAAAACGGTCAATATTCTCATAGTGTGAAACGCAAATGAGCTGGACACACTAAAGCCAGCCATGCCTGATAAACCAAACTGTTCTGCAACCCCTGGATTATATTGTCAAGCCTTTCAAAGACATACCTCTGTGTGCTTTTTCATTGCCTAATTCAAGCTATTTTGAGTGCTTTCAGGTCCATGAAATTGGATGTGAATTAGCATTTTGTGACTTAATGCAATGAATCAGAGGAGATTGTATCAAAAGAGAATGTGAGTAACTTTTGTTGTGGTGTGAACGAGAGCATTAACCAACAGTCATGGCTTGTCCTTCACAGTTATTTAATATTGAGTCATATTACTGTAGAAAGTACCACTCAAACCACTTTCATAGCCTAAAATGTAAATGTTATGGTTTACCGCTTTGAATAGTTTATATGATATGATACTGTTCCCATCTCTTCATTAATCTATGTTCTACTTATTCAAAAAGTGAGCAACACACAATTTTGCAGTGAGCACTCAGAAATAAGTACGATATTACAAGACTGAGACACTTTACAGCAGGGATATTCAACTCTTACCCGATGAGGTCAAGAGGCTGCTGGTTTTCTGGTCAAACTGACAATTAACTGCGCCCACCTGGCATCCCAAGTCTAAATCTGTCCCTGATTACAACAAATGCTGTGGAACTGCCTTTGAGGTCCAGAATTGAGTTTGAGAAATGTACACTATGACATCAAAAACGTTAATTGAGAAACTCTTTACAATTGTTCTCTAGCATTGTGTGATAAATTCCTGTTTTAAAAAAATGGTATGTTTGAAATGCAGATAGCTAGAGCTCTGATATATTTTGGACAGGCCAAGACTGTGAGTGCTGTTCATGTCCCCACTCTCTGATTGCTATAAAACTAAATAAGGATGTAATTTTCTCTTGAGGCGAAAGTGTGGATGTTATGAAAGGGACTTGATAGAAATGAAGGAAGGCGTTTGTTAAAAACAAGAGATAGAAATCAGATCTACTTGTGAAATGGATTGTAATGTCAGACAGACACTGGAAAACAAATATGCAAATGATGTGCAATTGTGAGCCTGAACTAAAGAAGAGATATAAAATCTGATGCTCCTAAAATACAAGTGAATTGCATCCTGTGCAGTTTCTTAAATACAGTTATTTCACCATTCAATAATTAAGCACAGAGCTAACAACATTGCATCTGGAGCATATCATGCTCATTCTCTTGGGTACAAATTAAAAGGTTATTCCTGCAATATGGCAGTTACAATCTGTGGAGTAATGTTATATTTTACCACAGCAGAGTCGAGAGACTTTCAATTATATAAATCCCAAAGAGATTACAGAATTCAATCTGCCCCTAGAACAAGTGAGATTATTCCAGTGCACACAACAGACGAGCAGAGGCTTTTAAAACATTTCACCACAGTATTGTCAGTGGAATCATCAACCTTTAAATGTTCTGATATGTTAAGCCCATATTAGATGGTGAAAGATTGTCCACAGTTTATATGGCTCAGCCCACAGGCTGGTGGTGGATGAAGGGCTGCCATGTAGCCCTAACACAATCACTCTTTGTGCCTACATTTTTATAAAAATATATATATTTGTTCAATTTAACAATTTAAATTTGTACAAATGTACATTAATACGCATAGTGCGAATTGGAAATGTGTTTTTTTGCATATCCCAACTCCCCCTGAGACGCCCTCAGAGAGTTGGGTCACAGCCAGGGTCATCATTATCCAGCAGCCCTGGAGTAATTAGGGTTAAGTGCCTTGCTCAAGCGCACATTAACAGATTTTCACCTTGTCGGCTAAGGATTTGAACTAGCGACCTTTCGGGTACTGGCCCAACGCTAGTATACCTGCCACCCTATATATGATATATTATATACGGATATCTTACTAATCTTGGTAACGCTGAGCCAGCAAAATACCAATTAAAAGACCAACTTCAGTAGCCACAAGAGCTTATGTGCCTACAACTTTATATTTTAAACCAATGCTTTTCATGGTCCAACTGCATCATGTGCAACACCTACAGTGAGTTCTAAAAAGATTGACACCTTTGATAAAGATGAGCAAAAGTGACTATATAAGATACATAATTCAAATACTGAGCTACAGTATATTGCATGTGTTATCAAGGTGAGTTATTGAAACGTACTGAAAACAGGGGTGTCAATAATTGTACATGTCCTGATCTGTTTCACCTGTTTCTTGTGTTTGTCTCCACCCCCTCCAGGTGTTGCTTATTTTCCCGAGTGTATTTATCCCTGAGTTTCCTGTCTCTCTGTGCCGGTTCGTCTTGCATGTTTTCAAGTCAAGCAGCATGTTTTCCCGTGCTCCTGCTTTCTATTTATCTTTTGCTAGTCCTCCCGGTTTTGACCCTTGCCTGTTTTCTGGACTCCATTCCAGCCTGCCTTACCATTCTGCCTGCCTTGACCTTGAGCCTGCCTGCCACTCTGTACATCCTGGACTCTGAACTGGTTTTGGCCTTCTGCCTGTCCACGAACATTCTCTTGCCTACCCCTTTTGGATTGTTAATAAATATCAGACTCTAACCATCTGCCTCCTCTGTCTGCATCTGGGTCTCGCCTTGTGCCTTGATAGTATTATACTGAACAAAAATATAAACGCAACATTCAACAATTTCAAAAACTTTACTGAGTTACGGTTCATATAAGGAAATCAGTCAATTGAAATACATTTATTAGGCCTTAATCTATAGATTTCACATGACTGAGAATGAAGATATGCATCTGTTGGTCACAGATACAGTACCTTAAAAAAGGTAGGGGCGTGGATCAGAAAAGCAATCACTATCGGGTGTGACCACCATTCACCTCACGCAGAGCGGAGGTTGTTGGTTGAGTCCTGTGGAATGTTGTCCCACTCCTCTTCAATGGCTGTGCGAAGTTGCAGGATATTGGTGGGAACTGGAACATGCTGTCGTACACGTCGATCCAGAGCACCCCAAACATGCTTAATGGGTGACATGTCTGGTGGGCACGCAGGCCATGGAAGAACTAGGACATTTTCAGCTTCCAGGAATTGTGTACAGATCCTTGCGACATGGGGTCATTCATTATCATGCTGAAACACGAGGTGATGGTGGCGGATGAATGGCATGGCATACTCACCAGATATGCCCCACCCATTGAGAATTGTGGGATGCTCTGGATCAACATGTACGACACCGTGTTCCAGTTCCCACCTATATCCAGCAACTTCGCACAGTCATTGAAGAGGAGTGGGACAACATTCCACAGGCCACAATCAACAGCCTGATCAACTCTATGTGAAGGAGATGTGTCACGCTGCATGAAGCAAATGGTGCTCACACCAGATACTGACTGGTTTTTGGATCCATGCGCTTACTTTTTATGTATCTGTGACTAACAGATGCATATCTGTATTCACAGTCATGTGAAATCCATACACTCTTAGAAAGTGGAGAACCCTTTGGAGAACCCATAGGATAACCCTTTGAAGAACCCTTTTTGGTTCCAGGTAGAACCATTTTGGTTCCATGTAGAACCCTCTACACAGACCAAAAAAGGGTTCTCTTATGGGGACAGCCAAATAACCCTTTTTGAACCCTTTTTGTAAGAGTGTAGATAAGGGCCTAATTAATTTATTTAAATTGACTGATATCCTTATATAGACTGTAACTGATTAAAATCTTTGAAATTGCTGTATCTTGTATTTATATTTTTGTTCAATATATGTTACATCTTTGTTACATTACATCCTATTTTATAAAAAATCAAAGCCTAAAAGAGGGACAAAAAAGCACTCCAGGTGCTTCTGGTCTGGTCCAAGTCTTTTACAAATGACATGATACAGACTTTCAAAACAGGCTTCTCCTCAATTCATTATTACTCTGACCCAGCGCCGTTCAATCATTCTGCAGGATTAATTAAGTTATACCAAGAGCAACAAATAAGATGGATGACACATCACCGCAGATACTTGTCCTTGTCAGTTGACAAAACCCACAGGTCCCAGGTCAGAGCCAGGCAATGGACGAGACCAATCACAGTGACATACAGTGCAGGTCAAACCTTGAAAATTGGTAGGAAATATGAATATGATACACTGCCTGGTGTAGACATTTGGTGTCAGCGGTGGGATTCACGTGAATATGATATACTGCTTTGTGGGGACTCGTGACTCAAATGCACCCATTAGAAGCCAGCTAAATACCCGGGGTGCTCTCACAAGGATCATCCCTAGGTCTGCTAAAAGGAAACAGACGTCAGAATTCAATCTGGATGCACCATCTGTTCTCAGAGGTTCACGCTGTCATTTTAGATGGGATTCCCGTCAGAGCAGAGGCCCTGAGTTTACCTTGCCATCAGAGATGCCGAAGACTTAAAATGTGATAGATGAAGACTGTAAAACATCAGTTATATAGCTGCTGTCAAGGCCCCCGACAATCGCACCCTCTTCATCCCAAACCTACTCTTTGGTAGAGCTGTTGCATTTAGGGCTGTTACGGTGACCGTATTACCTTCACACCGACAGTCACGAGTCATGACCGCAGTCAAATTCCACGTGACCATTGAGTCACAGTAACTAGGCTTCTCCAAAACTGCGCTCTGATGCCGCTAATGGTCATTTGTAGACTACCAAACTAACCAGTCGCCAATGGCCTGGTACTCAGCGCTCTATTGTCCCTCTAATCCCTCTGGCATCAATGCAAAAGCTTGAAAATCAAAACAAACACTTCATGAGAGCTTTGGCATTCAGAGTTCGAGCGGAATAGGATAACCTGTTGAACAGCGAGAGCCAGCTCCTTATAGCTGGTTGATACATGTAATTTCTATAAGCCCATGTTGCACTATATTTCTACAGACTATGCTATGCAATTGCGTGAGAAAACAGAGGTTTGATGGCCTCCATTAAAAAGAGAAGGATCCTATCAGTTTTCAATAGACTATATTTATTTCTCAACTCTCCTAATATTGAGCACAATGCTTCGCTTTAAGACTGGAGTAGTCTACCTGACTGGCATGAAAATTAACTGCGGGAAAAGCTTCCTCCACAAGCTATTCAAGTGCATATGAATTACATGTATTTTCCCCCCTGCCCGTGTTCTGACAGGTGCATGATAATGGCCCATTCTAAATCCAAACTAATTTCGCACATATATTACTTAGTATATGTAAAGACAATATTAAATTGAGAATAGTCTGATGGGTGAGAATATTATCACTTTTGAATGATGCCCATCGTGTGCAGTCCAAGGCAGGACCCCTGGAACATGGTTGGAGAGCACATAGCCTACAGAGTCTAATGAAACATGTGTTCTTATAAGCCCAGTCATTGCTCAATCGACCTGTGAAAACAGACTTATGACTCGCCACTATTTAAAAAAGGATCCCATTTTTCTCGTGCTGCTATATTTATTACCAAATGAATCTGCTTTACAACCGATGTAGCTTACCTGGCATATTAAAAACGCAACTTTACGGAACCTCCAATCACTATTTGAGTGCAGGCTATGGATGAAATGATGTTTTTGTGGGCCATTCTAAATAAAAAATGATTCCACACACATATTAGTAGGCTATGAGAATATTATCAAGTGCTTGTCAAATTATGAATGAGAGACTGCGCAAGAAACAGAGCAGAGCTCATGCTTTTCATGCAACTTTTAAAAAAACATCATTAGAGTCACATCATGCAGCCTTAGAATGTATTAGAAATCAAAACATATAGTCTAAGGTTTGTATCGCAACTAACGTTGCATAAATAACTGTAAATTAGGCATATAGGAGGACCTGCTTCAAATGAACACTTTGTTAACCGCTCAACTGTAACGGTCGTCGGTGGAAGAAGGTGAGGGCCAGGCGCAGCGTGGTACGTGTTCATGTTATTTATTTCAACTGAACACTATCAAACAAAGAAACAAAACGCACAACCGAAACAGCTCCGTCAGGTGCAAAACACACTAAACAGAAAATATAATCAGGGTGAAAACAGGCTGCCTAAGTATGGTTCTCAATCAGAGACAACGATTGACAGCTGCCTCTGATTGAGAACCATACCAGGCCAAACACAGAATACCAAATCATAGAAAAAAGAACACCGACTGCCCACCCAACTCACGCCCTGACCATACTAAAACAAAGACATCACAAAGGAACTAAGGTCGGAACGTGACATCAACACAGCACACTCCCTTGGAAATCATTTTGGGAAAATATCCTTTCTGTTTTATTCAGCTATGTGGAATTGTATTCTTCTTACTATAAAATAATATAAAATAATGCCACGGGAATTATAAGCAAATCTTGTCTGCTAAATTAACTAGTGTAGCCCACAGCCATACAGCACAGCCAGATCACGGCTTAACATAAGGATGACTCAGAATATGCTATTCTGTTCTTCTGAAATAGGCTACATTGTCTTCATATCACAATGTTTCTTTAGATGTATCTAAAATAAATAATGGTATTATTAAGATGGTGTAGGCTATATTAAATGGATTTATTAGTTTTTTTGAAATGCAGATGTTCCAAAGGTCCGCATCAGTGGATTGTAAACTCTGCCTGGAAGCTCGGAGAGGCTAAACGTTATTATGTTAATTAACTGTCATTTACCGTGAGACTGGCAGTTATTTGCATGACAGTGACCAGTTGACAAAATGTCATGATCGCCACAGCCCTAGTTGCATCTCCTATCACACAGATGTCCCAAGCCACTGTTTAAGCTGGATTAAAGGATCAACTTAGTGACATAATCATGGTTTGCTAACGACTGATGCTTTGTGATAGAATCCACTGCCTTTTTCCTTGGACTGAGAAATATTCCATTTAAACCTTTACTGTATTAAGAGGAAAACTCACAAGCTATATGTAGACTAGCTTCTCTGCTGACGATGGTGCCGAAGGAGTTGGTTGCCAGACACTGGTAGATCCCGACATCCTCCTCTTTGTTCAGATGGCTGATGCGTAGGTTGCCCCCAGTGAGGGCATAGCGTGACCCTGATCTAGGTACAATGAAGGAGTCATTCAGCTTCCACCTGAAAAAGCAAGAGCATTAAAAGGATAAGTTGACAAGAGAACTGTAGGGAAAGTCCACCAGAATGTACAGAATGAGCCTTATATGTGTATGAGTGATCTCATCATAATGCCTGGAAATATTACATAAAGTAAAACATTCACAAGTGTGGGCTACATATTGTAAGCACACAAAAGCAACGACAAACTGGAAGAGGTTACTAGACACAGAACACAAATATGTAGAAAATATACAATCCTCAGACTTACGGACTTATGTATTAAATGCAAATTAAGCTTACATGTGCTAAAAACACATCATATAGTATAGTATTTGGCTAAATGACTAGAAAACACAAATGCGCAATAAACATTGTCTATCAATGTTTTAAGCGATTTTCAATTGAATTTCAAAATGAGAGACACCTAAAGAACGACTTTCATTCCCAACGTTTTCATATTATCGAAGGTGTGTATGATGATGTTCACAACTATCCTATTATTAGGCTGCACAAGCCATAGTGCCACAAACACAACATATCCTATTGCCCAACTCTCGTGTTTCCTTGAAGGTTGCCCAGTTCTGGTTCATTATGCATGTGATCCATACAGTCAGATAGCATAATCACACACTTTCATCATGATCAAATTGCAATCACAACCCAAGACAAGGCAAATTTGTGGCAAATTCCAAATTAAAACAAACGACACAAGGCCCTGTGCTTGTCGCTCCAAACAACACTGAATATAATTGATGTGGGATGTAATCAGTGAGAGACATTACTCATTTGCAACCATAATTCGTTTTCATTAAATTCCTTTCACGCCTTGCTCAATTTAAACATGGGATGAGACCAAAACCAATGGCTGTAAATACTGTCATCATTTTATTTTCCTCAAAAGCAGCCAGACCTCCCTGCTCAATAAGGGAGGCCCTGGGACAAGAATTGTAACCAATTCCTAAACCAACCACAATGATTTTCAAACACCACATGTGGATGTAGCCTATAGCCTACCTAATGATAATGATAACCCAATTTTTTTAAATGAACCGTTGTTCAACCAGCAAAAGACCCTCGAGGATAGAAATCTATTTTTCAATGGGGACCTGGAAAGTCAACAGGAAGTAGTCAGCGTGTAAATACAACACAAGCGCACAATACGATGCATTAAAAACAATCACAAAGGTCAACAACATTTTCCCCTTTCAATGCTTTAAACTCAGCAAGCGATACCCTCTCCTCCAGTTTAAAGTATTTTGCAGCTCGTTCCAACACCAAGGATTATACGAAAATGATAGTTTTCCCATTTCAGTTCTGGCCTTAGGAAGTGTGAAAGATTGTAGCAGCTGAGAACGGGGACTATCAGTTTGTGATTACCTTTTTAGTGAGGGGGACAGGTAAAAAAGCAATAGTCCAAGCAATGCTTTGTACACAAAGATGACCTGTACCAGTGCTTCAGCATTTGTGTAGGAAGAGAGGGCCACTTCACCATATAGATTACAGTGATGGGTGAGTGATCTTGCATTTGTTATAAATCTAAGCATCCTGTGATACACAGTGTCCAGTATCTTAAATCTGCTGGCTGAGGCTTGCATGTAAACAATATCACCATAATCTAGCACAATATCACCATAATCTAGCACAGATTTGTTTTAAAATCCCTTGGATAACCCTACGCTAACCCTATAATAACAGTCCTTTTGATTAAGGGTAATGCGATCAAAGACATTGAATACAGAACAACGCTAGGTGGAATCTGGAACTCAAATGACAAAGCGGTCACCTTAACACTTTTTGGGTGAACAGCTGTCAAGATGCTTGGACATTTTGAGTAATGTAGGATTGTGGTCAATTCAGTTGAATTGGAAAAACCTGAACAACTTTCAGTTCATTTTCTGAATTTCCTGAATTGAAAGCTGAATCTACCCAAACCTTGAAGTCTTGCGCGTGCTTCACAATAATTTGCTACAGTAAGTTAGAACATCTATTCTTCCTGAATCACTGTGCAACATGAAGAGAATTACTGTATTGCTCATCTTCACCATTTTTTTTCTTCTAGATTTTGATTAATTTTGATTATCAAAAGTTACAGAACCTATTCAAATACAGTTTGACCGCACCTCAAAACTGTTAATAATGAACACAAGACAAGTGCATCCACTTAATCCCAACAGTTTGATGTCAAGGAGAGAGAAAATGAACAGAGGAGAGCAAACAAGCCTAACAAGAAAAGCTATCTTTGTGTCCATGAGGAGCTCTTGAGAAATAGCTTTCAGAGACAGAGATAAGGCACAATTATATTGAATATTAGATCCTTTTGTGCTGATTGGAATTCCACAACTCCTTGAGTCAAATAAGCCTGAGGTTTCCATTTCTGAGAGAGAGAGAAAGAGAGAGAGAGAGAGAGAGAGAGAGAGAGAGAGAGAGAGAGAGAGAGAGAGAGAGAGAGAGGCCTATTCAGTGGAGCGGTGCCTAACGGCAGATTGGCTGATTAGATTGATTTATCGATTTGGTTTTGCAGCTGGAATGGCTCCAGACTAGACAAATCAAGGGACCACGGTGACAACTCAGAGGGGGCTTTCAGTGACAGCGGTCGAGGAGTAGTCTTAAGTATGTCTTAAATTAATGTGTCCTTGGCGCCTCCTGAAAAAGAGCTGCTCTATTCTCAGCTCTAAAGACCCATTTGATGTACTATGATGCAGACTGAGTGAAGGACTCTTAACTTTTCCAAACTAATTTCATACACTGGAACAGGTTACTTCAATGTGGTGTGTGTGTGAGTACACTCTGCGCACACACACACAGGTGTACGACTTCAATGTGAGTTGAAGACAGAATTATTAGGTTCCCATCTTTTAGGCTGGTGTCGGAGGCTGCATTGTAGAAACAGATTGCGTAAGTATTCTATCCAGTGGAAGTGATAAGATCTTGTACATTCATTTCAATTTGTGCCCATTAGGCATAACACCCAGGATCTTCAAGCTACATTAACAGCCAAATACGCTGATGTTATGAGGGATCGTTTCAACCTATTGCATATTAAATGCTTGGCTTTGCAATTTGCATTTAATTACAGTGACAAGAGTACAACAGCCGTCATTGTTTGATAGATTGAAAATTAATAGCTTATGCAACTGATGCTCTTTAAAGCAAATCATAATTTGTCATCTGTTTTAATTTGTCATCACTTAAGCTGGTGATCAACGGGGCATCAATACATTCCTAGGACAATGCACTGGGGACAACTCCCGGAGAGGGACAATACACAATACGCAGAGTTTGACAGTGAAGTCCAAACCCTCTGGTCACAAACTAAATTAATCTATGTTGTTTCTACGTTAAAAAAAACAACAACAAAAAACAATGTGATGATGTTGAATTAACGTGGAAAACATAAAGGAATTTCGGAAATGTTTGTCTTTCTTTCACCCAACTTTTAACCTAAATCCAATGACATGGTTCAAATTCCTGATTTCCTTATCAAATATCAATTATCTTGGGTCATCATTAGGCAACAAACAGGGGAAATTTGCCTGATAACGTATCCTGAATTTAATTCCGCTGCTCTATGTATCGCCCCATACATTCAGTCTGAAACTACCATGCTATAAGTCGGTTGTGCTGACATCAAAATGAGGGGCATTGTACAAAACAAATTCATCCGCGATTGAATCTTCTCTAACCAATCAGAATATTCAAGCCAATAACGTGATTCATGATTCTTGTAGGCCCATTCTGGTCCAACCCATCGGTTTCTGGGGCCAATCAGAATGGTCAGAATGTATTTGCGATGGGCAGTCATCGTCATTTTGATGAGTCTCCAACGTCATTTTAGAGAATTTGGCAGTATGTCCAACCGCAGATCACGTGTAACCACAGCAGCCGGGTTTTTCATCTGCGGGATCGTCTGAGACTAGCCACCTGGACAGCTGATGAAACTGTGGGTTTGCACAACCAAAGGATTTCTGCACAAACAGAGAAGCTCATCTGCGTGCTCGTCGTCCTTACCAGGGTCTTGACCTGACTGCAGTTTGATGTCGTAACCAACTTCAGTGGGTGAATACTCACCTTCGATGGCCACTGGCATGCTGAAGAAGTGTGCTCTTCACCGATGAATTCTGGTTTTAACTGTACCGGGCAGATGTGGTCGTTGTGTGGGCGAGCGGTTTGCTGATGTCAACTTTGTGAAATAAGTGCCCCATGGTGGCGGTGGGGTTATGGTATGGGCAGGCATAAGTTATGGATAGCGAACACAATGGCATTATCGATGGTAATTTGAATGCACAGAGATACCGTGACGAGATCCTGATACCCATTCTTTTGCCATTCATCCACCACCACCACAATCACCTCATGTTTCAGCATGATAATGCACGGCTCCATGTCGCAAGGATCTGTCCACACTTCCGGGAAGCTGAAAATGTCCCAGTTATTCCATGGCCTGTATACTCACCAGACATGTCACCCATTGAGCATGTTTGGGAAGATCGACGTGTACGACAGCGTGGTCCAGTTCTCGCCAATATCCAGCAACTTCGCACAGCCATTGAAGAGGAGTGGACCAACAGGCCACAATAAACAGCCTGATCAACACAATGCGAATGAGATGTTTCTCGCTACATGAGGCAAAGGGTGGTCACACCAGATACTGACTGGTTTTCTGATCCACACCCCTAGCTGTTTTACAGGTGACCAACAGATGCATATCTTTATTTCCAGTCATGTGAAATGCATAGATTATATAACTTATTTCAATTGACTGATTTCCTTATATGAACTGTGACTAGGAAAAAACATTGAAATTGTTGCGTGTTGCGTTTATATATTTGTTCAGTGTATATCCAAAGTATTTCTTTCTTTCAGGTAAGAATGCTAGCCGCACATGGCGGGATTTAATTTCCCGTAATTTCCCGTTTAGAGTTCTTAACTACGGTGCCAATATTGTCTGGCACTACATGCTGTTGAAGTGGCTTAGTGAATAGCTATTGAGTCCAATTACATGGAACAACTTCTGCGAAAGGAGTTTATGGAACACAAATCCAATGTGTGGAGTCTTAAACAGAATAAGATGTATTATATTTTCCAGAACAAGTTGGAGTCAGAGAGAAGAACAGGTCCACTTGAGTTGGTTGAGTCACTGATGTGATCTTCCTGTCTGGGTTGGCGCCCCCCCTTGGGTTGTGCCATGGCGGAGATCTTTGTGGGCTATACTCGCCCTTGTCTCAGGATGGTAAGTTGGTGGTTGAAGATATCCCTCTAGTGGTGTGGGGGCTGTGCTTTGGCAAAGTGGGTGGGGTTATATCCTTCCTGTTTGGCCCTGTCAGGGGTATCATCGGATGAGGCCACAGTGTCTCCTGACCCCTCCTGTCTCAGCCTCCAGTATTTATGCTGCAGTAGTTTATGTGTCGGGGGGCTAGGGTCAGTTTGTTATATCTGGAGTACTTCTCCTGTCTCATCCGGTGTCCTGTGTGAATTTAACTATGCTCTCTCTAATTCTCTCTTTCTTTCTCTCTCTCGGAGGACCTGAGCCCTAGGACCATGCCTCAGGACTACCTGCAAATGATGACTCCTTGCTGTCCCCAGTCCACCTGGCCGTGCTGCTGCTCCAGTTTCAACTGTTCTGCCTGCGGCTTTGGAATCCTGACCTGTTCACCGGACGTGCTACCTGTCCCAGACTTGCTGTTTTCAACTCTCTAGAGACAGTAGGAGTGGTAGAGATACTTTTAATGATTGACTATGAAAAGCCAACTGACATTTACTCCTGAGGTACTGACTTGCTGCACCCTCGACAACTACTGTGATTATTATTATTTGACCATACTGGTCATTTATGAACATTTGAACATCTTGGCCATGTTCTGTTATAATCTCCACCCGGCACAGCCAGAAGAGGACTGGCCACCTCTCATAGCCTGGTTCCTCTCTAGGTTTTTTCCTAGGTTTTGGCCTTTCTAGGGAGTTTTTCCTAGCCAACGTGCTTCAACACCTGCATTGCTTGCTGTTTTGGGTTTTAGGCTGGGTTTCTGTACATTACTTTGAGATATCAGCCGATGAAAGAAGAGCTCTATAAATGAATTTGATTTGATTTGATTATTTCCAGATTTCGTTATTGACAAATTAATTCGAAAAGTACAGTAAAGGTCAAATGCACATAAAATCAACAGTGTAATCTTTGAACTCAATCTTGTTTCAGGTGAACGGCTTTTGCTCTAATCTTTGTTCTTAGAATTTCCCTAAAATCTCCAAACTGTTCCCATTCAATTGCTAACATGGACATGCACATGCTTCTTAAATTATTTATTTGAAAAAGCTTTCAATTTGGCCCTGTTCATATAGGCAAATTCCCCATCGTGTAAAGGGTTAAAGTAACCCGTGGTATAATGTGAGATATCATAAAATATGTTTCCATTTATCTCATTAAGACTAACCTGGTTAAAAAAAAGTTAAATGTACACTGCCAAACTTGAAGTAACAGTGACAGCTGGTACCTGTAGAATGGAGGTGGATGTCCCTGGGCCTCACAGCTGAACACCACCTCTCTGATGGTCTCAGTGGGGTGGACGGGAAACACCACACTGCCTGGTTGTTTGGTGAACACAGGCCTCAGCAGGACGTTGTTTCCTGCCAGGAGGAGAAACAGCAACATTATCTAGAAGGAGGGATGGTCTGAATGGGGGGGAGAATAAAGCTGTGATGTAGCCCATCAGCCTGAAAAAGTACCTGTTATTATGATTTTTGACCTAAATTATCATAATTTGGCTATTTGTCTGCTGTCCCATTTCACAGACACCGGTTACAGAATAGTTAAGTGGAATGGCCCATCAATTAAAACACGCACTTGAAAAAAAATAAACCCCCTCCCCCCCACATCTGTTAGAGTTCCATATCAATCTTAGCATGAAAACTCAGAAACCACTCTTGAATTTAGTAGGGTCCTGAGCAAAAGAGAAAAGCTGCTGACAAAACTGTACCACCACCTACAATAGTCGGTGTGGCACTCATTTCTAAACTACACTGCATGGAGGGCATCATGTTTGTCCACTACAGTATGTCACTAATCCCATATAAATGATCTCTCTCATGGATGATGCACATTAAACAAAGTGTTGAAACAAATGCCACAACAACTTTGGGAGTAAAATGGTATTTTTTGAACCCAAAAGCTTTTGCTTGCAAAATTAGGTTGATTTGGAAGAAAATGTTTTTGGAAACAAAAAGAAAACAATAATGTGAAGGAACAAGTTTGGCATCTGCCATGTTTTATGAAATTCTGCACCTCGAGAAAAATACTGAAATAACTGAAATGGAGCTATAGCCCGCATATGTGCTATAGCCCGCATCAACACAATTAGCAGCTCATAAAAATGATTTCCTTACAGAAGATTGAGGCAAAGAGAGTGTGCTGAATAAAGGACAATTTTTGTACTTGGTATATCAGCGCTGTATTGTACCTTAAAACGTGAAGTCTACGAATGTAAATAGCCTACAGTCCCCGGTTATCTCTTAAAAACCATGAGTGGGTTTGACAGTGCAATTAACATGAGTTGAAAAAAAACTTGTTTTGATGTAGGAATAACATGACATTCTTTCCATAGTTACGTAAATATATTTCAATGCCATCTCTTACATAAATGTATTAATGCATAACGCTCTGTTAACACTGACACAACAAAGAAAATGGGGCGTCTACCGTATTCTACTATGACAATTCTTTTTTAGCTCATTAGTAAAGCACTATTGAGTGAATGTAACTGCTGCAAAGATCTACAGGATCTGAACAGCAAAGGAATGACCTGTGGGACTATGGCAGACAACACTTCTTTGAAATAAACATGTCTCTTTCCTCTAGGAAGGAGAATACATTTGCCTTTCTGAGGATACATTTGCATTTTCTCAGAACAGCAGAAAGGTAAGAACACTAGGTAATTTGTGGGGAAGAGATACTGTATTCCAGTCTCAGGGTGTTCAGGTTTATTCCCGGGACTCAGAATAACTCTCAGAGAGAGAATGCTGTTTGACGGGGATCTTCTGTGCACCGATTGTTCTTCTCCTTAAGGATAAACACGTTTGAGAAAGTTACACAAAATGGAAGACAGCCTAATTATAGTCTTTGTTAGATAAGCCTTGTTCCCTGAAGCAGAGCTGAAGTTGATTGATTACCAGAGGACACTTCTTACAGAGAGCTCCATACAAGCACAAACACATACTGTACACAAACACGTAACCATGTAAGCCCCCGGTGAACATAATCATGAAATGAATCGACATTTGCTACAGAGGGAGTGAGTGAACGTGTTGATAAATGACTTGGCTAATCGATGCACACATGTTGCCTCAAGAGGACAGAGATGAAAAAAAAACACAGAGAATACACACTCAGAGTACAGTAGCTGTAAAACGTAAAAGATGCACTCTGCTTCACCATTAGGATGAAGCATCTAGACACTCATGCGTGATATGTTATCAATTAACACAAGTCCTCAAATTGGGGACAGGATGATAGGAATATAATACAAATATTAAAATAATAAAAAGGGAGCAATGCTATCTGCTCTCTGATAGAATTTGAATTCAATCAATCAATCAATCTATCAAATGTATTTATAAAGCCCTTTTTACATCAGCCGATGTCACTAAATACAGAAACCCAGCCTAAAACCCCAAACAGCAAGCAATACAGATGTAGAAGCACGGTGGCTAGGAAAAACTCCCTAGAAAGGCAGGAACCTAGGAAGAAACCTAGAGAGGAACCAGGCTCTGAGGTGTGGCCAGTCCTCTTCTGGCTGTGCCGGGTGGAGATTATAACAGTACATGGCCAAGATGTTCAAATGTTCATAGATGGCCAACAGGGGCAAATAATAATAGTGCTTGTAGAGGGTGCAAAGCTATCTACAAATGTCTATCTATCCCTTGAAATGTTTTTTATCTTTTTTTATTTTTATAAACTAGATATTTACGTATGCATCATTGCATGCATAAGTTTACTCATAGTGAAGAAAAAAAACACATGCATGCACCAACAACCCCACTGAACCATCTATAAAAAAGCAAGTATCAGCCTCTTATAACCTTGATACTTATCCTGTTCTCTTAATCAATCCCAAAGTGGTTTCAGAGTGCAAAGTTAACTCAATTTCTATTAATTTAAATGGGAAATTAATCAGCGTAACTAATATGAGTCTTAACAGGTATGCCCAAGCTGAACCGAGCTGATCTTTGGCAACGCCATGGCAACCGTTCTGAAGAATAACTGTGGGATAATGAGATGGGATGGGATTGAGTTCTCGGGGCTGTGCCTGGGGGGTTAGTCCAAAGTGATGCAAACTCTGTGAAACTTCCCCGTTGCCCAACGGGAATTTATGTAGTAACGCAGTAGGGAGGTAGGAATAATTTCAATCTTGCTTTCTGGTAACAAAGAAAATCAAAAAGTAAAAAGTGCTGTGTTCCAGCATTGTTTGACATAGATAACGTTTTTGGGGGGATTTTGAGAAATAAGAACACTATTTAGGGGCTAAAACCAGTCATTCTTTAAAAGGAAGTTACACTGCATTTCTAAAGGTAGACAGGCTCAGAATACTTACGGGAAGTTTACTGCACAATGCCCCTAGACAGAGACAGAGGTCATTACGAAACTTTATTTTTTTTAAAGCTAGCATCCCTCATATCTCTCACCTGCTGCAAGATGATGATATGTGGCGGGGCTGAGGGCCAGAGACTACACAAGACCGGCATCAGCACAGGGGGAGAGCAAAAGGGTGCTTTGGAGGGCTGAAATATAAACTAATCTCAAATTCAATACGGGCTGACAGCAAATGAATTCAGTGAGCTTACCTCAGCATGAATAAACAGCCACATGGGAAGTCGACTGTGGGGGAGGTATTGGTAGTTTGTGAGGTCCCCAATCCATTCGCTTCAGCTTTGGGTTTTATGCATCAAATAAAAAAGCCAATCTTGCTTTTTAAAGCATCTCTTCCCTCTGTCCCGACAGATAAGATTCACCCTAAATGTCTCTCATTGAGGGGTTCCAAATGTTATTCTGAGGATGTAGGAAGGTTGGGGTGGGATGTAGGAATTAGAGGTTCAGGGCAGTCTACCTGTACTGGAGACATTTGGGGCCAATTTCCTGAGGCCTTCACACAAACAACAAAATAATAAAACTTAATTATGATATTAACTTTGGCTAACAAGTGGAAGGAATAGAAGATGTCATGTGGGGGGATAACAGATACTGTATCATGTGGATGGTATGACAGATATCATGTGGATGGAATGACAGATATCATGTGTTTTCATGCTTGTCATGTGTGATTGCATTTTCACATTGATATCCAAATCACTCACACACACCATACAGAATATAAGGAAATAGGGCCCATATACAGTATGTAATAGGAAGTAAATTATATTCTGGGAATATGCTATCAATACTTAATACTATGTTCTTTGGGGGAAAGAAAACATTGATCAAATCCATCTCCGCACAAGGAATGACAATTTAAAGCGTTGTTGATTTGCTCCATTAAATGTCTATATAAAGTCAAAAACATATGGCTGCTGAGAATGCCATTTGTCATCTAATTACTGTAATAACCCTACCTTTTCATCTCCTACTTTGCTAAGAGGGTTATTTGTCATCTATGAGTTGCTGTGGTCTATACTAATAGTAACATTTATCATTGTTTATTACTGTATATGTCCAACCATACTCCAAGAATGCATGATTATACTATTTGGGGATTTAATTTTGGGGTTTGACAGCAGAGTATATAGTTTTATGGATTCCTTGCCTTTGCTTGATAAATGGTCTAAGAATAATCTGAAATAAATTGTTGCTTTATAGGAAATAAAATGTGGATATTACCGATGGAAAAGTGTTGTACAACTTCCTCATGAGCTTTGGACTAAACAAAGGGGATGTGTCCAATAGGGAGAATTATTTTATATTGCATTTCCTACTGAACACGACCCAGGACTACACACCACGTGGCCATGGTCAAATCTCATTGTGTGTATTACAGACCTGAATTTAAATAGTAAAAAAGACTTTGTGTATGATTGAGCCTGTCTGGAGTGCCAGATGGGTGAAGTTTACACTTATGGCACTATTCCATTGGTTCCATGGCTCCAGGCAAGCAAGCTCAATGAAAGAAGACAAAAACCATTGTAATCAGGAGTGGTGTGCAATACTAGAGCACCATGCTATAATGACAGTGAACAATGACAAACTTAACAACTCTTAACAGTCATATGGGTGAGTAGTTAAGGTGCCATTGTGAGTATTGTTGAGTATTCTGGGTATTGTTGTGACTATTTGAGTATTGTGAGTATTGTTGTAATTATTAGAGCGGCCTTAAAAGCACAATATTTAGAAATTGCTTCGCCATTACCTGATTGCTAAAGTTCTCTCATGTTCACCTAATTTCAGTTTATGTGACAAAACAAGCAATGTATAGTGTAGAGAATCAATGTACCATCTAAACTGCTGTGAAATATATTTAACTTTTATTTAGGCAGGAAAGTCCCATTGAGACCAATGTCTCTTGTGTAACGAAGCCCTGCTTCACAAAACAGTAAACGATATAAAGTACATAACAAGGAGTTAGTGACATAACTACTTCAAAGACAGGAGTACAAAAAACACAAAAATCCCCAAACACAATTATAAAAAACACGCACATTCCTCAGAGAAGAGGTCATGTACCAATACTCTGAACTGCGGGAAAGGCACTTGGGGTCCAATTGTAGGGTTTTCTGAAATGTGTGTTTTAAAAGACAACTTATATCGATCCAAATGCCTAGGCATTTATGAGAAGGGACACGCTCAATTTGGGCTGAATTCAATGTATTTAAATCTGTGGAGTTAATATTGTGGGCGCTACATTGCAGTCAGTACCTGGCTCACTCTCTCACACTGTGTTCCTGTGCTCAATAGGGCATATGACCTTGAATATTAAAATGCTTATCAAGTCTCTCTTGGAATACTAAAACCTTGCACTTACCCACCTTACTCACTCATTCTGTGCTCCTCTGAAACACAGAGGACAGTTGAAATACACCTCTCTGAATATTAAAGCTATGCTAGCTTTATTCCCAACCATACAGTCTACTTTACAAGCTATAATATTATATCTTATTATCCTGATTCTGTGTTCCTTGAATATCATCTTGATGATTATATTCAACCCACTAATCATTTCTAAAATGCCCTTCTAGCCAATCAGATTAATTAATTCTGTGGTATAATCCATGTTAATTACAGGTCACGTGCACAAAAACAATCAGGTCAGATCAGTTAACTAATTCACGCTTAGATATTTCGCAATTGCATTTTAGTCATTTAGCAGACGCTCTTATCCAGAGCGACTTACAGGAGCAATTAGGGTTAAGTGCTTTGCTCAAGGGCACATCGACAGATTTTCCACCTAGTCATCCTAACGCTCCGAATCGCTAGGCTACCTGCACCTATAAATCAAATGGGAAATCAAAACCTTGCGCACTGCCACTAACAGCTCAAATCTACACTTATTTCTATAAATGTTTGATAAATGAGGGCCTACCTATATGTTTACATCCTAAACCAGGGCATATGTGATACAGTCTAATTGTGAAATGACTAATCCCAAGGTGAGTCACTGTCTCATTAGGTAACCACTGAAGTGCACTGGATAATGTGATGAGTTGCGCTAATTGCCGTGTAAGAACATGTGTGCAAGGCTGTTAAGCTCTTTAAAGCTACATTCCGGGATTTGAAAAACAAAATAATGTCAAACAAAAAAACACAATTGAACAGCTTTCCAAATCCCTGACTATAGCTTTACCAGCATATTCTAATTGCTCTAAATTCCAGCTGTGAAGGTGAGGGTAGGGGGTGGGGGAGGTTGACAGTCTTATTCTCTCTTGAAATGACCAAAGATGTTGGATAATCATCCAGCAATTTAATCTATATTCATCTGGCAGTCAGTATCAAATACTGACATCTACAGGGCTATAGCGTTTGACCCTGCCATTTTGTAAGTGAGAGAAATTAAGCCGCTTCATAGCCTCGTTAAAACAAGATCAATAGCAGGACTCTTGTACTACCAGCGTAGCCTCAATTAGGGTACCAATCGAGCTGTACTTTAAATGAATGACTGTGCACTCAAGCGCTAGATGAGACTTTCTTTTAGACTCACAACCTCGCTTTTCAGTGGGTTTTTTTCTCTCCAACCAGGATTAACATAAAGAATAAAGAATGGTATCCATTATCCACATCTTAAGGACTTTAAATGTGTCTTCAGGTCAGAACGGTGAATGGAGGATGATGTCTGGGCACTGCCTGAAAGCTTTGCATTGCCTGTCCTATAACACACTAATGCCATATGTTCCCAATGTCAAGGCTCCATGCCTTAACATTTATTTTCCCTTGATGATTACGAATAAAAAAGGATGACAACTTCCAAGCAACATCATTGGCAAGGCTAAAGAATCATTTCTTAAGGCGCTTACCTGCAAGGAACTCCGCAAATGATAGCAGCATCATCAGTTTCCATAGCAACTCCATTTTAACTGTCTCAGGTTAATACAGGCTCACATCCAACCACAGGTGTGCAGAATCCTGGCTTTGTCCTTTCCGGCACCTTTTCTGGCCTTTGGTCGGCACGAAAAGAACAGAGGGGAGGAAAGCAAGAGGGAGAGAGAAAGAGAGAGAGAGAGAGAGAGAGAGAGGACATTAGACATTCAGAATCAGTGGCCACTGGCTAGTCACAGTGTTTTATATCACGGGGACAGTAATTGTCCATGTTCCCCAGGCAACCACTCCCAAGACAGAAAAGACAAGAGGAAGATGAAAATCTATTCCATCTGGAAAGTCATAAACCGGTTTTCAAAACTTGTTAAGCATTGGCGCTCGACATTGTCCAGGGCTTGAAATGGTTTAATAGACCCCTGTCTGTGTTTGTGTGCTTCCCATGTGTGCTTCCCAAAATAAATGGCTTTTCTTGTCTTCTCCGTATGTCTTGGACAATGAAGCTAAAATGTTGAATTTTTCTTCATGCTCCAGCATTTTGAATTTGAGACCAAAAATGTCAAATGATTTAAGAGTATAGAATGTCACCTTTTACTTGAGTGTATTTTCATACATACTGTATCTGTTTTACTATTTAGAAATGAAAGCACTTTATGTTCCTAGTCCCGCCATTTGAGGGAGTCATATTTATTCACTTATACAGTGCAGGTTATTAAAGTAGTCAAAAGTTTAGTATTTTGTCCCATTATCATTGCACACAATGTCTACATCAAGCTTGTGACAAAAAATGTGGATGCATTTACAGCTTGTTTTGGTTGGGTTCCGGATTATGTTTTGCCCAATAGGAAATTAATGGTGAATGTACTGTGCAATTCTTTGGTCACTTTTATTGTCAAATAAAATACCATTTGATTCGTCACATGCAATGAATACAACAGGTGTAGACTTTAGCGTGAAACACTTACAGAGGTAATAATAATAACACAAGAGGAATAAGATACAAAACAATGAAGCTTTATATAGGGAGTACCAGCACCAGATCAATGTTCAGGGGTACAAGGTATTTGAGGTAGATATGTACATGAAGGCAGGGTTTAGTGACTAGGCACAAGGATAGATGATAATAAGAGTAAAATAAAGAACAGAGTAGCAGCAGCATATGATGAGTGTGAAAGTGTGTGTATGCGGTTGTGTGGCATCATACTGCGTGTGTGTGTTAGTGTGTGTGTGTGTGTGTGTGTGTCAGAGTCAGTCCAACATAGGATCAATGCAGATAGTCCGGGTAACCATTTGATTAACAATTTATCAATCTTATGGCTTGGGGGTAGAAGCTGTCTTGGAGCTGATGCTCTGGCACCGTTTTCCGGACGGTAGCAGAGTGAACAGTCTATGGCTTGGGTGGCTGAAGTCTTTGGCAATTTTTCGGGGCATCCTCTGACACCGCCTGATATAGAGGTCCTGGATGGCAGGGAGCTCAGCCCCAGTAAGTAAGAATGGAAAATATTTCTGATGTGGATGATATAGTGATTATGGATAAGCATGAATTAATTGTGAATGATGATGAGTGAGAAAGTTACAGAACAACAAAGATCATACCCCTGTAAAATGCTAAGCTCCTCTGTTATTGTTAATGGTGAGAGAGGTTAGCATGTTTCATTGTAGCCTCTGTAACTTTCTCACTCATCATTATTCATGATTCATTCATGATTTTTCTTAATCATGGCATTATCAAGATTAATTTAGAAATGTTCAGAAATGTATCTCCTCACTTGGAAAGAAAATGACTAAAGTCATCGTTCACCATTCAGTTCATATTGGGAAAAACAACCCAAAACACAACCAAAACAAACTGCATATGCATCCAACGAGTTTGTAGAGTCACAAGCTTGGTGTAGTCATTGGGTGCTAGGAATATGGGACCAAGTACTAAACCTTTGACTACTTTAATGCACTATAAGTGAATTTGTCCATATCTTATGAATACTTCAAATTGGGGGATATATAAAGTACTTTCATTTCTAAACAGTAAAACAGATATGCATGCAAACACCCTCAAAGAAAGGTGACATTCTGTACTGTTTATGAAACATTTGGTCTGAAATCCAAAATGTTGAAGTAACTGAAAATGTTTGCTTCACTGTCCAAATACATAGGGAGGGGAGTGTATTTGATGTGTATTTTGTACCATAACATGTTGTAGTTTCATTCACACACAGTCATTTATCTATCTTAGCAAAATGCGAACAAATTGCTTGTGCCAAAATAATTATAATGCATGTTTACAGTAGATGTAGGCCAATGTTCTTCGTATAATCAGGATACTCTTCAAATGAAACATGACAAATATAATAAACCGCCATCCTAGCATTTTGAGTTCTGAGCTGGAAGGATTATGCATTTCTGACATAAAGAGCTGACTATCCATGGTGAGAACCATTCTCATTCACTGGCAATTGAATTTCATGTCCTTCTCCTCAAATTAAGTCACAAATAAAGTTGCAATATAATAATATGAACCAGTGTACAACTAACTGATGGTGGTATATGTTTCTATGGATCTATGGATATTGATGATATATCTAAGGTAAGAACAGGCTGATTGTAGCATTGAGGTAATTGCAATGGCACAACGTGATCATTTCTAATTTAGTCGACCAATTATATTAAAGGTTCAATGCAGCCATTTTTGCCTCAATATCAAATCATTTCTGGGTAACAGTGAAGTACGTTAATGTGATTTTTTTCCAATTAAAATGGTCAGAAAGAAACAAAATAGCTTCTTAACAAAGAACAATTTCTCAAACAAGAATGTAGCTGGGGCTGTCTGGGAGTGGTCTGATTGGGAAAGGAAAACTGTTATTGGCAAAGAGGTTTGGAACTCTCTTTCTTATTGGTCAATTAACTCAATTTACCACCTGGTAATGTCACCAGGCATGCCAAAACTCCATCTCACCAGATGGTCTTTTCAAACAGCTCTTACACTAAAAGGGCATCATCATTTTCACAATTTCACAGTATTATTCCAACTTCATATTGTGGAAATACATATAAATCCCAGGAAAATCACATTTTTGACTGAAGTTGGCATTAAATGTTGTGTGTATGATTTGGCTGATTGGCAGTTGAAGCGAGAAATGAATCAAATGGAAAGGGGGAATCTTATTTATTCTGTCTATTAAGTTGGAATCTTATATGGATATTCAGCGATTTTACATATTTAGATATTTGTTTCCTTCCCTTGAAATCAATGAGGAGTGACTGCAATAATTTGTGAAACTAGCTGCATGCCAATAACGCTAAAAGTATGTTTGGACTAAAACTCCATGTAAGTCAATCTCCCTTTCTTAGCATGTTATATGTTTGGGTATGACATTTTAAAACATGCTAAACAGGGGAGTGTAAGCACTTGGCACCCATAGCTGTGAACAAGGAGTGACTACGTACAGGAAGTGGTCTGAAAAATGCTAATATTAGCATTTGTTTGCAATGGCCATAGACTGTTTTTAAGGTGACAAAACAAATATCTAAATATTTAAAATCACTGAATTATTGCTTTATTTACATTTGATTTTTTTCTCTCTGCATTGTTGGGAAGGGCCCGACACCTTTTGTTTACAAAGCATGTATTTTATTTGAGGCCACAACCTGGGTTCAGTTCAACTATAGCCCTGACACATGTTTTTGTAAGAAATGTTGACAAGCTGAATGCACCGAGCTGTCTGTTTAAACTACTAGCACACAGCTTGGACACCCATGCATACCCCACAAGACATGCCACCAGAGGTCTCTTCACAATCTCCAAGTGAAGAATAGACTATGGGAGGGGCACAGTACTACATATATCCATGGCTACATGGAACTCTATTCCACATCAGGTAACTGATGCAAGCAGTAGAATCCGATTTTAAAAAACAGATACAAATATACCTTATGGAACAGCAGGGACTGTGAAGAGACACACACAGGTACAGACACACACATACGCACACAAACGCTAGCACACGCACTCTATACACATGTGCATTGTAATATTGCTGCATGGCGGTATTATACATTTTGTATTGTAGCTTTGTAGTGGTGTAATAACGTTATTGATGTACTATTTTATCTTTTGTTTTACAGAAATGCATAATTATGGATACAAAAGTCATTCTCGTGTTTCAAAAGTTGGGACATCACAGCGCAATACAGCAGAGCACAGTGCAGTACAATAAAGCAGAGCAGAGTAGGGTAGAGTTCAGTACAGTGGAGTAGAGTACAGTAGAGTACAGTCGAGTAGAGGTCAGTGCAGTAAAGAAGAGTATAGTTCAGTATAGTAGAGTACACTACAATATAATATACTTTACTCTACTGTACAATACTCTACTTTGCTTTATTGTACTGTATTGTAATATACTGTATTCTACTGTGCTCTATTCACTGTACTGTGATATCCAAACTTGTGAAACATACGTCTATGATAGGTGTCGGTCGGTGCTCAGTGGGTGAGGATGCTGGTTACGTGGAAGTTGAAAAGTAGTTGAAATTTGGTCAGTCCACCCTGGCCTTGAAGTTAACGTCCACAGATGGACCCGGAAAAAGAGGAGGCTCTTGGGAAGGTGTTAGTAAGAGCTGGGAGAGGTGACATTAAGAGAGAGAGAGAGAGAAAGAGAGGGAGGGGATGTCCAGACACTTAATACTCTTGGCTTGACCATCAGACTACACAAAGACAAAGAAAACAGACATGCTGAACATAGCAGTATGCCAGTGAAAGGGAGACCAGTAGCAAGTGACCCAACTGTGGTTTGTGGCTATTATGATTTCCCATTGTAGCCAATTCACTTGCAGTAAGTTTTTTTGGTAATTCCGTTACCAATTGTTACCGGGTTTTAAGCACTTAATAATTAATAAACAAATTGGACATCAGTAAAATCACTATAAGCAATTGGCACGTCTACCATTACTTGTTACTTCAGTGAACTTTAATTATCCTCTCTTCTCATGAGGAAGAGAAATTAGAAAATATATCTTGTTTAGGGAATTACAATACACAAGGCAATATTTCTTAGACTTACAGAAGATTTTTTTTTAAATCTTTAAAAAAATATAAGTGTTGATATTAGTTGGCATGGTTGAAACATTTACATTGTGTTTTGATTTATTTCTGATACCTTTTTGTTTCCAGAAATGAAAGCCTTTACATATTTTTTAAGACGGAAAATGGTTGAAAAATGTATCTATGCCTTCATTTGCTAAAAATATAGACTCCTAATTTAATATGCTCCTATGAACTTCCCATAGTGGTGTTCATGGGTCCATATAGAATGTTCCATACAACCGTCTCTTCAGCCTGCTCAAAAGCCAGCACCCTGTTTCATTGCTACAATACTTGCAGCTATATTTTATGTTGTTTTTGACCATGTGGGGTGCCAATTGTATAAGTCACACAAATATGGACCAGTCCATTGTATTTAACAGCTCCCTAGCTTTCTCTGAATATAAGGTTTTCCTATTATTTTTTTCCCATGGCCCTATATTGACTTTTATCCAGACATACAGTAGCCATATAGGTGCAAAATCCTTGCAAAGTGGTAAGCTTGAGAGGTTACTCATGAGGCATTCATTTAAATGACCATCGACAAAATGGTCAACAGGAGGTATTCTAGATTGTGCCTTTAATGAGGAAAAGAAAACACATATCATTGGCTATTCAACAAGCATTCAGAAATATTTTTTAGAGAGGGAAAGTAAAAAATAAAATAAAAAGATGGTGCAATGGCTGAGCAGCCGGTAATAGACAGGGGGTTATTTTCACAGTTTCTCTGTTTTCTGCATGGCTCTTATCTTTGTGTGCCTTTAAGGCAACGCAAAGCATACTGATGCATTTTGAATAAATCAACTGTATCTTTGACACATTCCCCAGCACTGCACCCATTCTGCACATGCTAAAACATTGAAGACGACACTTTCCCCCATAAATCTCATTATGGAGATTGGGTTTAGTGTGTCATTCTAGTTCTAATTTATCAGGCAGTCATTACGATGCAAATGTTGTGAGGAACTGTTGGGTTTTAACAATAAAACAAAGTCTTGTGCCCCAGTCACTGGATATTAATACTCATCCTTTGAGGGAATAATTGTGAGAAAACACTCTTGATAAATTAATCAACACAGTGTCTGACACATGCAAGGAATCCTTGAAACTGTCAGGTCTCAATATATAATGACACTACACTCTTCAAAGCCAATATGTTTTCTGTTTGATGGAAGGACGAATCATGTTGTCTATTATGATTGTAAAAGCATAAATGTTCACCAACATCCTTGTAAATTCCGTCATCCACATGAATGTTTGATGTGCGGAAAGGACAACATTAGCATATTCAGATCGACAAGTACTCTACTGGAGTTGCCAGAAGGTAGGAACTGAAATATCAGTCCAGTGGAGTTGACTCATTCTTAAAAGCTGGAATCAGAAACACCTTTGACAGCAATCTCTTGATCTCTATTACTGAGTAAGGAGACATTAGACAAAGGGTTAGAACGAGTGATAAAAGTCTGCCTTTTGATCATGGGATATGTTCATCCTCAAATGATGTTGGGAATTGGTGTCTGTAGCACCCCTTGAATATTTTTACAAATGAATAACCCCAGTGGCCTAAAATGGTGGCTCTAAAATTTCCTGATTCATTCTTAAATTTTATTTGGTTGTTTATATTAACACATTGCTGCATAAACTGTAGTTAATGATTAGATGCACCAAAACATTAGGGGTGGTGTTAAGACATTTAATTGTGTTAAAGCGAGAGAGTTAAAGGGGCAAGCCCTGGCACTGATTTGATGAACAGAACTATGGTTGCAAGGACTGACCAGACATATGATTCAATTTATAGTTTTAACCATGTTTTGAGGCTATACAGTGTTAGTTTACAATTACATAATTTACAAACAATGGATAAAAAAGCTTATATTTTAGGTTCTGATGGGATATGAGAGAACTAAGCTCATTAGGCATTTATTAATTATATTCTTCAATAATCAATGGACACAGTTTGGACACACTCTCTTTATTTTTTACTACTTTTTACATTGTAGAAGAATAGTGAAGACATCAAAACTATGAAATAACACATATGGAATCATGTAGTAAGCAAAAAGGTGTTAAACTAATCAAAATATATTTTATATTTTAAATTCTTCAAAGTAGCCACCCTTTGCCTTGATGACAGCTTTTCACACTCTTGGCATTCTCTCAATCAGCTTCACCTGGAATGCTTTTCCAACAGTCTTGAAGGAGACCCCACATATGCTGATCACGTGCTGGCTGCTCTTCCTTCACTCTGCTGTCCAACTCATCCCAAATCATCTCAATTGGGTTGATGTCGGGTGGTTGTGGAGGCCAAGTCATCTGATGCAGCACTCCATCACTGTCCTTGGTCAATAGCCCTTACACAGCTTGGAGGTGTGTTTTGGGTCATTGTCCTGTTGAAAAAAAAATTATTGTCCCACTAAACGCAAACTATATGGGATGGCGTATCGCTGTAGAATGCTGTGGTAGCGTGCCTTGAATTCTAAATAAATCACTGACAGTGTCACAAGCAAAGCACCCCCACACCCTCACACCTCCTCTTCCATGCTTCACCGTGGGAACCACACATGCGGAGATCATCAGTTCACCTACTCTGCATCTCACAAAACAACAGTGGTTGTTTTTCGGACTTATCAGACTAAAGGACAGTTTTCCACCAGTCTAATGTCCATTGCGCTTATTTCTCGGCCCAAGCAAGTCTCTTTTTATTATTGGTGTCCTTTAGCAGTGGTTTCTTTGCAGCAATTCGACTATGAAGACAAGATTAATGCAGTCTCCTCTGAACAGTTGATGTTGAGATGTGTCTGTTACTTGAACTCTGTGAAGCATTTATTTGGGCTGCAATCTGAGGTGCAGTTAACTCTAATGAACTTATCCTCGGCAGCAGAGGTAACTCTAGGTCTTCTTCTTCTGTGGCGGTCATTATGAGAGCCAGTTTCCTCATAGCGCTTGATGGTTTTTGCAACTACACTAGAAGAAATTGTCCGGATTGACTGACCTTCATGTCTTAAAATAATGATGGACTGTCGCTTCTCTTTGCTTATTTGAGCTGTTCTTGCCATAATATGGACTTGGTCTTTTACCAAATAGGGCTATCTTCTGTATACCACCCAAACCTTGTCACAACACAACTGATTGGCTTAAACACATTAGAAAGGGAAGAAATTCCACAAATTAACTTTTAACAAGGCACACCTGTTAATTGAAATGCATTCCAGGTGACTACTTCATGAAGCTGGTTGAGAGAATGCCAAGCGTGTTCAAAGCTGTCATCAAGGCAAAGGGTGGCTCCATTGAAGAATCTCAAATATACATATATTTTCATTTGTTTAACAGTTTTATGGTTACTACATGATTCCATATGTGTTTTTTCATAGTTTTGATGTCTTCACTATTATTCTACAATGTAGAAAATAGTAAAAATAAAGAAAAGATGTGTCCAAACTTTTGACTGGTACGGTATATATATAATTTGGGTGAACTATCCCTTTAAAGCCATTTTAAAGTTTGACAAATAAATTCCGTTTAACATTTTATGTTACACTTACAGAATTATACACTCTATATCTATACTTGGCTTGGGGCTAATTGTTGCCTTGCTTTTATATTTCAACTCCCACTCATACCATCTTCGCCATAACTTGTTGATGTCTTTTTTAATTATTGATAGTGCTACCAAAAAAGTTTTTATGAAGAAACCAGGCTAAGCCTTTGGCACTTGTTTTTTTATTCCTCATTGTTCCACAGACAGACCTGTCTATTCATCAGTGAATGTATGTGGCCTTGTGTGCCTTCAGGGGAGTTGAACAGCCTTGTTATTGGGTGATTCCTCACAAAACTAGAACAAACAACAAACAAATGTTGTTTTTGATTTTCATTACATTTTATTCATAGAAGGATACTTTAGAGGAAGGATTATGGAAATATATTTGACATTTGTTAATTAATAATTTGAGATTACTTTATTGAAGTTGGAACATTTGAAACATTTTGGCCTCTTTGTTTCATCTGTAGGTGCTACATGCAAAAATGTGTGTCATATGAAGCTTTAACGCTAGCTCTGTAATATGAGTGGTATTGATTTAAATTACAGTTTTCTTACATTAATTTATGAATATAGAAAATATATGCATTTTAATTTGGCTAATATTTATGTATATCATTGAACATACTATACTGTCCGTGCATATCAAAGTTCCAGAGTGGGATATCGTCTGGTTTTAAACTTAAATCCCATTTTATACAGAGAAATTGGCATAGTTGGCAATGTAACCAATCACAGCCCTCCGATTAATTGTATCATTGCACATCCTGCAAATCACCAGCAGAGGGCAACCATTTTGAATCCATTTTCACATTCACTCTGTTGGTAATGCTTTTGCAAATTGGATCATAACTCTAAAAGTAGCAGGCAGAGATCCCACTCTGGAAGTTTGATATGCTTGTAAAGTATATTATATTTAACAATATATTGAACAAATTGCCAACTCAAAAATCACATATTTTTTTATATTCATAAATTAATGATTGACAAGTTTTATTGAAATCAAAATGCTACAAATATTACAGACCAAGCGGTAAACCTTCATATTACACAAATATTTGCTTTGTAGTACCTAACAATGAAACATGATGGAGTCTTAAAGGAGGCCTCGGTAAGGTCAAAGTGTCACCAATATTCCAACTTTAATAAATTATTTCTCGATTATGCTTCAAGATACAAATGTCAAATATATGTCATCAATGGTCACCATAGCATCACCCACCTGTAGCACGCGCTCCAGCAGGTATATCTCTCTGGTCACCCCCAAAACCAATTATTTCTTTGGCCGCCTCTCCTTCCAGTTCTCTGCTGCCAATGACTGGAACGAACTACAAAAATCTCTGAAACTGGAAACACTTATCTCCCTCACTAGCTTTAAGCACCAACTGTCAGAGCAGCTCACAGATTACTGCACCTGTACATAGCCCACCTATAATTTAGCCCAAACAACTACCTCTTTCCCTACTGTATTTATTTTATTTTATTTCATTTATTTATTTATTTAATTTGCTCCTTTGCACCCCATTATTTTTATTTCTACTTTGCACATTCTTCCACTGCAAATCTACCATTCCAGTGTTTTACTTGCTATATTGTATTTACTTTGCTACCATGGCCTTTTTTTGCCTTTACCTCCCTTATCTCACCTCATTTGCTCACATCGTATATAGACTTGTTTCTACTGTATTATTGACTGTATGTTTGTTTTACTCCATGTGTAACTCTGTGTCGTTGTATGTGTCGAACTGCTTTGATTTATCTTGGCCAGGTCGCAATTGTAAATGAGAACTTGTTCTCAACTTGCCTATCTGGTTAAATAAAGGTTAAATAAAAAATCCTTCCTCCAAAGGACCCTTCTATGGATGAAATGACGTGAAAATTCAAATAATGATGGTCTTTTTTGTTCTAGTGTGATGTGGAATCACCCTATGACTAAATCGAATTCAAAATGGTCACTGCTCACTGCTCATGCTAGTCTGACCCTTTGAAAAAGTTCCTTTGATAGCTATGGTTGTTAGGATACCGTATCTGTACAACATGCAATGGATGCAAAACATTTTAATCGCAGGTTGCAGTGTTTAGTTCCATTGCCGTGATAAGACGCAGTTGCAATAAGCTTATCTGCACAGTTTGTGCAAGTGAAGGATAAATAACCTGCAAAATGCCTTCAAAGGGAAATCATACAGCACATCTCATATGTTCTCTTCCCCTGTTACAGGTTCAGTCCTGTGTCATCCCGACATGGAGTATAATCGATCACAGGACACGGCGGCTAATGAAACCCAACATGTAGCCATCTCTGTTTTCTCTAATGATGGTAAATGTCTATCCATTAAATTCCCATACTGTACAGCCCTGGCTGTGTCTCTAGGAAATTGTGACGCATTTTGAGATTAAAACCCTGTGGATATAAAATACCAAATGTTGACAGTTTGGAAGCAGAACAGTAGTGGTGTGTGGGTAAAATCACAAGGGAAGCCAGACCAGAAAAAAGGCATATTACAACCTATGTGTTGTGATAATGGCTTTGTTTTCTCTATAACCTGTTAGTTCATATACCTTGACACTGTGATATATAGGCCTAAGGCCGAGACAATAAGAAGACACAGTGGCAGAATAAATTCAACCGCACATTTGTTTCTTTACAAAACCGGAGAGCAACATCTGTCTGGTGAAGTGCACAAAACATTGCATGTAACAAACAGTTACATGACCTACAGCATGGTCAAGCAAGGTAATGTTTCCAACAGTTTTGAACTACAAAACAACTATTGATTTAGAACCACGGATAGTTACCGCCGGTCGCAAAGAAAACAGGAGATACCTCCACTATTCCAGAACCATTTCAACTTCAACATTTCAACATAATTGAATCACCTATGCTTAGTCTAATACAGTGATAACTAAAAGACACCAAAAACGATTTAGTCCAATCAACGTAAGCTAAAAATGATGTCACTGTCCATGGGACTGATTTTTGTGTGTGTGTGCATGCGTATGTGCAAGTAGAAAAAACATGTTGACTCTCCCCACTTGAAGAGAAACAACAATGCCATCCTCCTATTTCATGTTGCCTAAATGGTCTATTACTCTGTCGTACAGTACAAGCTTTTAGTTTTTGTTGACCTAGGCTCCCAGGCTAAAATACTTGCTTGCTAGACTAACTTCCTTTCATGGGAAATGATGCGCCAGGACAGCTCGTTAACATTAGCATACTACATCTAGCTCATGTCACTTTCATCCTCTCAGACCAGGGGCATAATGTATGAATTTATGGTTGGATCAGAATTGCTGTTATAATCATTGGCCATTATGGAGAATTAAGTAAAACCACAAGTCCAAATCCCTATCTCCATCCATGGCTAAATTACGAAAGGGATGATTTTAGCTAGCTAGCTAGCCACCTGAGGACAACAACAAAACGAGATGCAACAATTCAAGTTTTTTTCTGTCAATAATGACGTTTGGCTTGTGATGTGATTGATCTGAAGCCAAATTCAAACTGGCTTCCCTTGACACTTTCTTTTGGCGCGCCAGGACCATTCAAAGCTGAGCTCACTCAGTTTAGCTCAATGCTGATTGCTCGCTGGCTTCCCTTGCATTCAATGCTACGGGGGGCAACAATGTCATACTCTTGCTGACCAGACAGCATCAGATAGATACGCTACACATACTGAGACAAAGGGGCGCTGTTTCATTCACCTGGATGCTTTCTCCAGTGAGATACATTCAGCCTCTTGAAGGACATTTATGAAACACAGAGACGAAAGATAAAATATTTTGTATGTTTTTTTTCATTTTTTCATGGTACGTATTTTGGGGAAGCCTGGCTTCCCTTGGCATCCATGAATACACACCACTGAAGCAGAGTAGGACATGCTGTAAATAGGCTTACAGGTTGTTGTTTTTTGACCTGGTGATCTTATAGTTCCATTTTATTATGGGTATGTTTCAATCCAAATTGACAGATTTAGATTGAGGTTTAACGGATTATTTACATCAAAAAGTTAGGGTCAGATGTTTCATGCCTCAAAAGTGTCTTTAATTCAAGTCCAATTCCTATTCTACAACATATGTTGTACTGTATATCTCACTAAATGAAGAAGTCTGAAGGCCTCAAACCCAAATTAATGAAAAGGTTTGGCACCATTTAATCAGTTGGAATTAGATGGTGGCAATCCTTCCCATTCGTTTGGTATTTGAGCCTGTAAATTCATCCTATTGCATCGTGGGATCTACAGTTGGATGTACACAGCAGATGTTATGGCTGATTAACTTTATACCACTTTTCGGGAATTAAGAAAATCAGACTTTGGTCTGCAACTACCCCTTTAAATAGCAAAAGATCAAAGACAGAGAAAATGGTCATGTTCCCATGCTCAGGCATTGCATGCATCAACCAATGGTTGGGTTACATGTCATTGACTATAAAATATGATGTGGTTAGCTAATACGTAAAATACCAATCCAGGCTTTGCAAGATCTGGCAGCAATGTCTGAGCAGGGGAACACGACCAATGACTGTTGATGGTAGCCATACTCTCAGGCTACAGCGATGGCAGTTGATTTGACCCCTCACCACCCACATTCTCCAATACTATACATTTTTCAAGACAAATTTATTAATAGAACAGTACTCCTGCTCCTTACTGTCGAGGAGTCCAGATGACAATATTCACACTAAAATGCATGAGCACTCCCCCCAAGCTCTGAATCATGAATGAGACATACTCCCACACTCCTCAGTACAGACAAGACCAGGAAAAATAGAATACAATGCTGCATCTTTAATCACTCAGGCCTTGACTTCACTTGATCCACAGACACCATCTCTATTTCATTCCTAGTCTGCAAGGCTCATTTGACTGCTCCAAGTGCCTTCCTGTCATTTAAAATACATTTTCTGATGGGGCTCAAGTTAAGACAAGTGGTAGAGAGGGACAGAATATTTCCACCAATCCTCTGTCCTTTGATTCAACTCTAATGGGAATTAAAGATTAACGAGACTACTGCAAGAAATAGTTGAGCACTGGCCGTAGTTACATTATGGCATCATACCAATTACAGTATATATTAATGGACAAAGCCATTGATCACATGACACGCAATAGTGCATTGAAGCCAAATGAACTCAGTTAATTAAGGTGGCGTCTCATGGAGACAAACATGAGCAGTTTGAGCTACTCCAAGAAGTGTTGGAGGCTAGCTCAATGCTGCCGCCTCTCATTGAGTAACTCAAGGTGAAGGCCTGACCGTGGTACTGCAGGCTGCTATTAGCAACTAAATTATCCTTAAAACTTCTTCTGTCTGAGATTTAAAAAATAATGGGTTCAAGGACATACATCTGGTGTATTAGAAGCAATTATTGGTACACAGATTGTCTTCTAAAAATGTTTTTATTTACCCAAAGATTGACCACAAAGATTGACATTTTTCCATTCACTATAATGGTGGATCCTCTTTCTGCTAATAATGCCTGCAGTACCGCGGTCAAACTTGAACCTCTGTGGCTTCAATGGAAGAGGGCAGTCGTTCTCCCCTGCATCATACAATTAAGACACTATTTCAATGTGTCCTATCAGTTCTTTCTTCCCCACAAATGGTATAACTTGGGGGTTGAAAATGTGCCAAGATATTCCCTTGCCAAAAAAACACCTTAAAAGTGGCACTAGACAAAGAGACTAATGGTGTTTTGATCGAAGCACAACCCGCAGGCATGACATAATATATACCAGCTTCTCTGTTCTTCCAGACCCCACCAGGGGCGCTCAGAGTGTACTCGTACTGCCTCCCATGTGACATGAGCAAATCATCTAAATATGTCAAAGGGTTCCCCATGCACCATGTCAATCTTGAAGCTACAATATAAACCATATGGAATTCCCATTTTCCCAGAAGCCCAGTTATAATGGCTAAGCTCAAGCAGAGTAAAGAAAACGTTGCAATTGATCACCATACTATGACCACTGCTCAATGTTGAAACCTTATTAGTACATGGGTAACCAAGTAAACCAACTGAACTTGCTACACTATCAAATACATGAAGCTCTACTGATTTAGTACAGTCAATGGCTATGTCTACATACACAATTGTAGATCCTACAATTGTAGATCCTACAATTGTGTTGCAGATCCTACAATTGTGTTGCATTGAGATCAGATACTTTCAGAAGTGTTGACGATTCCCTTTTCGCACAATTTAAGCAGTCTACAATTCGAAAGACAACATAGTGGGGTCTCCCGCCACTTGTTTTGGCATACAGGGATGCATTTAGTGAAATGTAACTCTTCTCAAATTGAAAGACAGTGCTTTAGATGCAATGACTGACTATGTCAGAGTTAATTCCAACCAATAACAGAATATTTAAGTGTATTGTAAACACAATCAATGAAACATATGACTTAAGTTTATCATATGCAAATTAACTTGGACAATATGACCACACAATCAAGGTGGTGCAGGTTTGCTCTCAAGAACCCAAGGTGGCATTCTGCACTATCCCAGCCATTAGTACCACTCACAGCAGGCTCCATGTGAACTACAATCCCGATGCCTTGTTTGAACGTTTAGAAACGTGAATAATCCTCGTTTGCGATACGGTTTTGGACACTTAAGAGCCGGTCTGAACGTGTTTGTGCAACAGTTTTGGAAACATAAGGACCTTATATTTCATATCAACGGGACATAATAATAAAAAAATGTAAAATTACTACACACCTTTATAAGGTTAGGGTTCCCACACGGCCATATTTCCATGTTACAGCGCCTGTTTACAGAAGACAGACTGAAGACAGAGGTGACCACCTTGGTTAATTAGCGTGCTCAGAACAACTCTGTGTAACAGAGGGGAAAGGATGCCCTACAAGTATTGTAACTGAAAAATATGTTTGTCTGCAAATGTGTTAAAACCAGTTAATGTTAAGTGTATATTTTGTATTTGTGAAATTATGTTCATGTGAAAGTAGAGACCTCTTAACAACCCCCGGCAAAAGATACCTTTGTGAATAGAGTTAGCTAGAGTCCTTGACTGTCGAGCGCTCTGTAGCCTACAATCATTGAAAGGGTGACAGATGTGATTGGAATAATTCCAATCCCCTGTTGCTCACTGCCTGTCTTGGCAAATTAGTTCTATTGGTGGTTTACATGAGGTATAATTGATAGGGTGAAAATGTATAAATTGAAAATTACAATCTTGCTGGTACTTTCGTCTTTGAGATCATATGGGCATAGGCTATAAGAACATGTATTCTAAAATATTAGGCTTATTGGAAATATTCATTTTTTTTAGGTTAAATAGAATTTACAGTAGGCTAAACTGTACGTTTGTTATTAAAATAAATAATTTAAGAGAGACAAACATTATCCAAATTAAATGCAGACAATTAATCAGACTGTGAAGTGCAAAAAAAAAAAACTGACCATAGCGGACACCTGCTATCGTAGAGTAATAACACACAGAATTCAACTACCAAGAAGCATACAGTGACAACGTACTGTATGCCTACTTTGATCCCATGATTGATATTGGTCATATCAACTAAAACTGTATTCATTGTGTTTGTACAATTCTGCTTAAAAAACAAAAATCATAACTACAGCAACAACACAAATGTTATGGGTTACCTGTCTATAATTCCTGCAATTTTTAACGATGCTTATCCTTTGCCCGATATCCATGTTAAACCACGCATTCCTCTTATCTCCAGTGTCAGTGATAGACACGTAGTTGTTGAGTTACTCACTTGGCTCTGAAAGTAGTCAACTGAGAACACATTTCAGTCGGATAGATGTTTTCTTGTTCCAAATAAATACAATAGGTTTACTCAAAACGATATAATCCACTTCAAATCTTAACCATGGCGCGCGCTCAACCGAGGTTGACTGGCACTTGGTGTAGGCTACCACATCCACGGCTGTCAAATTCATTTGAGGCACAGCAGAAGCTTCGCTTTGTGCCACAGCGGGACACCAAACCGACCATCTAAACAGTAAGGGATTTTCAGGATTTCATACGCAATTTATTAATTATTTAACAACCAACGAGAGGGGACGTGGAGTGCTTAGCCTACTGGTCGCCACAGAGAAGCAACAGAAAGCCACTGTTTTGGCCATGGTAGCCTATGGAGGGGTTTATGTACTCACCCACTGCGGGTTTTTACACGAAATGTTCATTGTGAACCACTCCTCGGGAATGACAAAGTTGATGCTGCTGGCACTGGCAGTGTGAGCTGTACAGAGAATGTTGCTTACACTCCATATCTTGGACACATTTTATCTGTTGGTGAACAATTACATAATTTTAGAGGTAATCTGGGATTGGTACCTGCATTTTTTTAAACTTTTAAATTATATGTTTTTTTTAAGAATAGGGTAAAATGGGGTAATTCACATTTAAAAGCTAAAGTCTAGATATCATATTCTAATTAAATAAATAGAATTTTGAAACAAAATGGCATCGCACAACACACCAGTCTCAACGTCAAGAGTGAAGAGGGATGCTGGCCTTCTAGGCAGAGTACCTCTGTCCAGTGTCTATGTTCTTTTGCCCATCTTAATGTTTTCTTTTTATTGGCCAGTCTAAGATTTGTCTTTTTCTTTGCAGCTCGGCCTAGAAGGCCAGCATCTCGGAGTCGCCTCTTCACTGTTGACGTTGAGACTGTTGTTTGGCGGGTACTATTTAATGAAGCTGCCAGTTGAGGACTTGTAAGGCGTCTGTTTCTCAAACTAGACATTCTAATGTACTTGTCCTCTTGCTCAGTTGTGCACCGGTGCCTCCCACTCCTCTTTCTATTCTGGTTAGGGCCAGTTTGCGCTGTTCTGTCAAGGGAGTAGTACACAGCGTTGTACGAGATCTTCAGTTTCTTGGCAATTTCTCACATTGAATAGCCTTAATTTCTCAGAACAAGAATAGATGGACGAGTTTCAGAAGAAAGTCCTTTGTTTCTGGCCATTTTGAGCCTGTAAACAAACCCACAAATGCTGATGCTCCAGATGCACAACTAGTCTAAAGAAGGCCTGTTTTATTGCTTCTTTAATCAGGACAACAGTTTACAGCTGTACTAACATAATTGCAAAAGTATCTTCTAATGATCAATTAGCCTTTTAAAATTAAAAACTTGAATTAGCTAACACAACGTGCCATTGGAACACGGGAGTGATGGTTGCTGATAATGAGCCTCTGTATGCCTATGTAGATATTCCATAAAGAATCTGCCATTTCCAGCTACAATAGGCATTTACAACATTAACAATGTCTACGCTGTATTTCTGATCAATTTGATGATATTTTAATGGACAAAAAAATTGATTTTCTTTCAAAAACAAGGACATTTCTAAGTGACCCCAAACTTTTGAACAGTAGTGTATATACAGTTGAAGTCGGAAGTTTACATACACCTTAGCCAAATACATTTAAACTCAGTTTTTCACCATTCCTGACATTTAATCCAAGTAAAAATTCCCTGTTTTAGGTCAGTTAGGATCACCACTTTATTTTAAGAATGTAAAATGTTAGAATAATAGTAGAGAGAATTATTTATTTCAGCTTTTATTTCTTTCATCACATTCCCAGAGGGTCAGAAGTTTAAATAAACTCAATTAGTATTTGGTAGCATTGCCTTTAAATTGTTTAACTTGGGCCAAACGTTTCGGGTAGCCTTTCACAACTTTCACAAGCTTCCCACAGTAAGTTGGGGGAATTTTGGCCCATTCCTCCCGACAGAGCTGGTGTTACTGAGTCAGGTTTGTAGGCCTCCTTGCTCGCACATGCTTTTTCAGTTCTGCCCACACATTTTCTATAGGAGTGAGGTAAGGACTTTGTGATTGCCACTCCAATACATTTGATGGCCACTCCAGTACTTTGTTGTCCTTAGGTCATTTTGCCAGAACTTTGAATGTATGCTTGGGGTCATTGTTTATTTGGAAGACCCATTTGCGACCAAGCTTTAACTTCCTGACTGATGTCTTGAGATGTTGCTTCAACATATCCACCTAATTGTCCTTCCACATGATGCCATCTATTTTGTGAAGTGCACCAGTCCCTCCTGCAGCAAAGCACCCCCACAACATGATGCTGCCACCCCCGTGCTTCATGGTTGGGATGGTGTTCTTTGGGCAATCAAGCAGTCCCCTTTTTCCTCCAAACATAACGATGGTCATTATGGCCAAACAGTTCTATTTTTGTTTCATCAGAGCAGAGGACATTTCTCAAAAAAGTACAATCTTTGTCCCAATATGCAATTGCAAACTGTAGTCTGGCTTTTTTACGGCGGTTTTGGAGCCGTGGCTTCTTCATTGCTGAGCGGCCTTTCAGGTTATGTCGATATAGGACTTGTTTTACTGTGGATATAGATACTTTTGTACCTGTTTCCTCCAGCATCTTCACAAGGTCCTTTGCTGTTGTTCTGGGATTGATTTGCACTTTTTGTACCAAGTACATTCATCTCTAGGAGACAGAACGCGTCTCCTTCCTGAGCGATATGATGGCTGCGTGGTTCCATGGTGTTTATACTTGCGTACTATTGTTTGTACAGACGAACGTGGAATTGCGATACACTGAATTAAATAATCTGTCTGTAAACAATTGTTGGGAAAATTACTTGTATCATGCACAAAGTTGATGTCCTAACCGACTTGCCAAAACTTTAGTTTGTTAACAAGAAATGTGTGGAGTGGTTGAAAAACGAGTTTTAATGACTCCAACCTAAGTCTATGTAAACTTCCGACTTCAACTGTATATACACAGTGCATTCGGAAAGTATTAAGACCCTTTGACTTTTTCCACATTTTGATACGCTACATACAGCCTTATTGCTAAAATTTATTAAATAAAAACAAATTCCTCATCAATATACACACAATACCCCATAATAACAAAGTGAAAACAGATTTTTATACATTTTTGAAAAAAACAAATACCATACACATAATTATTCAGACCCTTTGCTAAGAGACTTGAAATTGAGCATCCTGTTTCCGTTGATCATCCTTGATGTAACGGGATTTGTCCTCTTCTGACGAGGAGTATGAGAGATCGGACCAATGCACAGCGTGGTACGTGTTCGTCATGTTTTAATGAACAAAATCACTGAACACGAAAATACAAAATAACAAATTGAAAGACAGAAACAAAAACCGAAACAGTTCCGTGTGGAACACACAGACACAGAAAACAATCACCCACGAAACACTGGTGGGAAAAGGCTACCTAAGTATGATTCTCAATCAGAGACAACTAACGACACCTGCCTCTGATTGAGAACCATACCAGGCCAAACGCAAAATAATACATAGAAAAACAAACATAGACTACCCACCCCAACTCACGCTCTGACCATACTAAAACAAAGACAAAACAAAGGAACTAAGGTCAGAACATGACACTTGAGATGTTTCTACAACTTGATTGGGTCCACCTGTAGTAAATTCAATTGACTGGACATGAGATCAAAGGAATTGTCCGTAGAGCTCCGAGACATGATTGTGTCGAGGCACAGATCTGGGGAAGGGTACCAAAAAATGTCTGCAGCATTGAAGGTCTCCAAGAACACAGTGGCCACCATCATTCTTAAATGGAATAAATGTGTAACCACCAAGAGCTGGCCACCCCGCCAAACTGAGCAATCGGGGAGAAGGGCCTTGGTCTGGGAGGTGATCAAGAACCCGATGGTCACTCTTACAGCGCTCCAGAGTTTCTCTGTGGAGATTTGAGAACCTTCCAGAAGGACAACCATCTGCAGCACCACAAATTAGGCCTTTATGGGAGAGTGGCCAGACGGAAGCCACTCCTCAGTAAAAGGCACATGACAGCCCGCTTGGAGTTTGCCAAAAGGCACCTAAAGACTCTCAGACCACGAGAAACAAGATTCTCTGGTCTGATGAAACCAATATTGAACTCTTTGACCTGAATGCCAAGCATCACGTATGACGGAAACCTGGCACCATCCCTACGGTGAAGCATGGTGGTGGCAGCTTCATGCTGTGGGGATATTTTTCAGTGGCAGGGACTTGTAGACTAATCAGGATTGAGGGAAACGTTAATGGAGCAAAGTACAGAGAGATCCTTGATGAAAACCTGCTCCAGAGTGCTCAGGACCTCAGACTGGGGCCAAGGTTCACCTTTCAACAGGAAAACAGCCCTAAACACACAACCAAGACGACGAAGGAGTGAATTCGGGACACATCTCTGAATGTTCTTGAGTGGCCCAGCCAGAGCCCGTACTTGAACTCGATCGAACATCTCTGGAGAGACCTGAAAATAGCTGTGCACCGACACTCCCCATCCAACCTGACAGAGCTTGAGAGGATCTGCATTGAAGAATGTGAGAAACTCCTCAAACACAGGTGTGCCAAGCTTGTAGCGTCATACTCAAGAACACTCAAGGCTGTCATCGCTGCCAAAGTACTGAGTAAATGGTCTGAATACTTATGTAAATATTTATTTATTTTTTGGAATACATTTTTAAAAAATTCTACAAACCAGTTTTTGATTTTTCATTATGGGGTATTTTGTGTCGATTGATGAAAAAAAATCAAATCCATTTTAGAATAAGTCTGTAACTTAACAAAATGTGGAAAAAGTCAAGGGTTCTGAATACTTTCCGAGGGGTTATGTTACTCCATCAGAACCCCTAAATATAATCTTGTTTACTTAATTGATTGCAAAAATGAAATTGTAAACACTAACACTGAGCCTCAAAACATGGTTAAAACTTTTTGGGGGGGTATCTGTAATTTACTTTACTATTTATATTTTTGACAACTTTTACTTTTACTTCACTACATACCTACAGAAAATAATATACTTTTTACTCCATACATTTTCCCTGACACCCAAAAGTATTTGCCACATTTTGAATGCTTAGCAGGACAGAAAAATGGTAAAATTCAGACACTTATCAAGAGAACATCCCTGGTCATCTACTGCCTCTGATCTGGCGGACTCACTAAACACAAATGCTTAATTTGTAAATGATGTCTGAGTGCTGGAGTGTGCCTCTTGCTATCCATAAATAAAAAAACAGGAAAATGGTGCAGTTTGCTTTGCTTAATATAAGGAATTTTAAATCATTTTTACTTTTACTTTTGATACTTAAGTATATTTAAAAACCAAATACTTTTAGACTTTTACTCAAGTAGTATTTTACTGGGTGACTTTCTGTTTTACTTGAGTCATTTTCTATTAAGGTATCTTTACTTTTACTCAAGTATGACAATTGCATACTTTTTCCACCACTGATCATAATGCTTAATGACAGTATCATAAAGTGTATTTTCTACAAGTTATTTAAAGTATGATGAAAAAAAACATGAATGCAAAGAATTCATTACAACTGTCACACCCTGACCTTAGAGATCCTTTAAATTCTCTGTTTGGTAGGTCAGGGTGTGACTAGGGGGGGGGGAAATCTATGTTTGCTTTGTTGGCCGAGTATGGTTCCCAATCAGAGGCAGCTGTCTATCGTTGTTTCTTATTGGGGATCATACTTAGGCAGCTCTTTTTACCACCTTCTGTTGTGGGATCTTGTCTTTGTTTGTTGCATGGGTTGCATTCCTAAGCTTTTCGTTCGTTGAGTTGTTTCTTGTTTTTTTTTGGTGGAACATTTTAATAAAGAAAATGTATGCCTACCACGCTGCACCTTGGTCTTCATTTAACAATGGACGTTGCTACAACAACAACAACAAAGGATTTAAGAAACAAACTTCCAACTGAAAGGAAACTTCTTGGCAGTGAAAATACTCATTTGAATAAATGTGGGTTTTGACACTCTTACGTAGGTGTCATAACCAGCCATAAAATAACGCAATATATGTCACAACAGGTGTAAATGTATGGGTCCATGACAGTGTTATGACCATATTATGACAGGTTATGACAAGTTATGTCAGCTGTTTTGACACTGGGTGTCATCTAAAGTGTACCAAGGTGGGTAAAGGTATTACGAAATACATCAAAACATGTAGTAACTAAAGACCCTTAATGTAAGTAAAGACCCCTATTCTAATATTTATATTTAGTTTCGCAGACATTATTGGCCTTAAGGAATATTGCCCAGTGTCATGTCATTCTGTTTCCAAAAATATCTAAGATATTTTGTAATTCATCTCCCTCATGGGTCGGGAGGATAATGAATGTTCACAGAAGAAACAAGTAAAGATAGACCTACCAATTAGTTATAGTGTTTTTACTGATAACAATTTGGTTTGGGATTCATTAAGTGATTAAAACGCATCATTCTGATACCAAATAGGTAACAGAGTGACAGAAAAATCCATAACAGATGACTGTAACTGAATTGGTTACAATGGGAAATCATAGTAATCACAAACCACAGTTAGGACACCTGCTACTCTCCTCCCTTCCTGGCATGCTGTTATGTTCAGCTTATTATTGTTATGTTCAACTGTTTTCTTTCTCTTTCTGTCATGTGGTGGTCAAAGCAAGAGTGTGAAAAATGTCTGGACAACCCCTCCCTCTCTATCTCCCTCTTTCTCTCGCTTCTCTCTCTCTCTCTCCAGTAAATGTAACCTCTCCCCGCTCTTACAGACACCTACCCATGAGCCCCCACTCTTTCCAATTACTGTAACCAGCCTCTTCACCCACTGAGCACTGACTGACACCGGACGTCCATGGATGTTTAAAAGTAGAGTATAGGTCAGTACAATATATACAGTACAGTACTGTAGTGTAGAGTTTAGTACAGTACATTAAAGTTGAGTACTGTATAAGTTGCTGTATTGTACTGTACTTTAATTTACTGTACTAAACTCTACTGTACTGAACTATACTCTACTGCACTATACTGTGCTGTACTGTACAGTGCTTTCTTCTACTGTGCTTTACTGTGATGTCTAAACTTGTGAAACATACAAGTCGATGATTGGTAATGATTAATTCTTGTTTGGGGCCGGAACTCATTAGAATAGCCAGAGTGTAGAATAATACCCAAATATGTAAAGGAGGATATTACATTGTTCTACCTATTCAGGATACATCACCATGAAGAGAATGACATTCATAATTATGCATTTCTATATACTGTAGTACAGATCAAGGACCCATGATGTTTTTCTGTTTCCATCATTCTGTTACCGGGTGTTAGGCCACTTTACTTACAGTATGTAGCTCAATAACCAAAAGAGATTGTCAAGGTGACAAGGTGTCATATCATAGCTGACACCCCATTCTTTCTGCAGACATCTTTGAATATTAATTAAGAGCAGATATTTAACACTAGAAAGGCCTTTTTGGGGGTGGACTCAAACAGTCTAAGAAATATTTTCCATTTATGCTATTGGAAAAAGTATCATTTGGTTGTGTTTATGAAGGTCTTGGACATCATTAGAATACAAGAAAGTTATTATTTCAAATAACACAATAGCAGTTTCAGTACTTGATAGTACTGTAGTCTATCTGTTGCCCGTGCTCATGTATGTAGCGCATGGAACAGTGGTTATTCTTGAAAAAAGTTATATTTTGAAATAGAGCTCATCTCTTCAATTTTGAGAGTTATTTGTCAGTGGCACATGTTTTGGAAACTTTAGAATATGCTCGATTTGATACTATGTAGAAATCATCATTTCTTACCTGCATGTGACTGTAGGTGTAGCTGAAAAAGTCACTTTTTGGCGCTTTAGTAAAACTCTTAAAACTGCTTATAACACAAATTCTAACAACATACTTGCGTTAAATAGACTTATTTAGGAAAGTCAAGGACGGAAGGGTGCATGACTTAAAAAACGGCAGAGATATTAACATTGTACATTTACTTTGAGTCAAAATCACTCACTCTGCCTTTCTGAGGGAGATTTTACGGTCATTCTCTTACCAAACTTTATATCTGCACTGTTATTCGAGTAAATGTGTTTTTGTAAAATGATTAGTGGAAATTGTTTAAAGCAGCCATTGTGCATAGAGTTTTATTGTTTGTTTAACTATGCAATCAATGGTTTTTGTTTGGCATACATTTTAAAGTGAAAATCGTAGTCTCAGCGTCATTCTGTTACCTTGAAATTGCCTTAAAGCTTTTTTGACAGTGCATATTTCCAATTAAAATAGCAAGTTCTTGTCTTTTTGCTCACTTTGGTGTACACATTTTCTTTCACTCCAGGGAAGTGCTCTCATCCCTAGTTGACAGTGAGGTGTTTATTGTTATTTGCAAAACATCACTTAAACATCCATACAGCCAATCCTGATGAATTGTGTTTCAAAAATCAGAAGCTTGTCATTGCTGTCATGAATCAAAAAGACAGACATAATTTGGGAATATGTTGCTGAATACAAAGTGAGCTACATTTCCAACATATAGAATTTCTGATGTGTCTTTGGCTCACCACAAAAGGATTTCTGGAGTAGCTACAGGCAGCTTCAAGGCAACCAGAAAGTTTGAACCAATTGCTGGATGTCACTTGTGCACTGTTAACTTTCTATCACTTTCAATTTCAAGCTTCTGCCTCTAACCCTAGGAATCTCTTTTTCACCTACTCTTCCCCCTTTAATCCTCCATCCTCTCTCTCTGCGGACGACTTTGCCAACCACTTTAAAAAGAAGGTTGACGACATCCATTCTGCCTATTGAGTCCACTGGTCCCAATCTCACAGAACTACCCTGCGATTTGACCTCCTTCTCCCCTCTCTCCAGATGAAATCCTGCGACTATTGAGGTCCGGCCGACCAACAAAGGAGAACTTCTTCCGTTCCTCACTTCCCTCATCAACTCATCCCTGACCACTGGCTGCGTCCCCTCTAACTTTAAAATGGCCTGAGTCGCTCCCCTCCTCAAGAAACCAACACTTGACCCTTCTTACCTCAAGAACTACAGACTGGTATCTTCTTTCTTGCTGTCTCTGACCAACTCTCTTGCCATCTCTCTCAGAACGATCTTCTTGACCCTAACCAGTCAGGCTTCAAGACGGGTCACTCAACTGAGACTGCTCTTCTCTGTGTCATGCTCTCCGCACTGCCTATGCTGACTCTCCTCTGTTCTCATCCTCCTAGATCTATCCGCTGCCTTCAACACCATCAAACATTACATTCTCCTCTCCACCCTCAGGGCTGGGCGTCTCAGACTCTGCACACTCTTGGATTGCATCCTACTTGGCAGGCTGGGACCTCTCCTCTTCTCCTACCTGGTTTCTGGGACCTCTCCTCTTCTCTTTATACACCAAGTCACTCGGCTCCGTCATATGTTCATATCATTTATCATTGCTATTCAGATGACATTCAACTACTTTTCTCCTTCCCCCTTTTGTCACCCCAGTGACATGCAACTCTGCGTGCCTGGCAAAAATCTCAGCTTGGATGTCGGCCCACCACCTCAAGATCAACCTCGACAAGACGGAGCTGCTCTTCCTCCCGGGGAAGGCCTGCCAACTTCAAGACTTCTCCATCACGGTTTACAACTCAACGGTGTCCCCCTCCCAGAGTTTAAAGAACCTTGGCCTGACCCTGGACAACACCATCGTTCTCTGCAAACATCAAAACAGTGACTTGCTCCTGCAGGTTCCTGCTCTACAACATCTGTAGAGTATGACCCTACCTCACATAGGAAGCGGTGCATGTCCTAACCCAGGAACTTGTCATCTCCCATCTGGACTACTGCAACTCGCTGTTTGCTGGGCTCCTCGCTTGTGCCATCAAACCCCTGTAACTTATCCAGAATGCTGCAGCCAGCCTGGTGTTTAACCTTCCCAGATTCTCAAATCTCACCCTCCTCTTCTGCATCCACTACAAAACCATGGTGCTTGCCTACGGAGCAGCAAAAGGAACTGCCCCTCCCTACCTTCAGGCTCTGCTCAAACCCAAAACCCCAACCTAAGTACTCGGTTCTGCCACCTCTGGTCTCTTGGTCCTCCCACCCCTACCGAAGGGTAGCTCCCGCTCAACCAGGTCCAAGCTGTTCTCTGTCCTGGCACCCCAATGGTGGAACCAGCTTCCCCCTGAAGCTAGGACAGCAGAGACCCTGCCCATCTTCTGAAGCATGCCAAGCAAATCAGATCCACTTTTGAAAATGGTAATCTTTCTCATACGTGATTTCTTAAGGACAAAATTACGTTTTGAGGAGCTTAATGTCTGTTCAGGATAGGTACTTTCAAGCAATCTTTTGGAATAATCATATAGCTATCAACTGAAACCTTACCTCTTCAAAGATTATCTAAAATAATCCCACAGCACTCCCCTAGCACACCCTTCTCACCCCCCTAACACACCCTTCTCACCCCCTCATCCCCCCCCTCACACCCAAAAAATCATTTTGTGAACTAACATTCGCAATTGACTATTTTCCCCCTTACTAGTTCTGACATTGCTGATAGATACTTTATTGAGGAAAAAAGTACTATGACTGTGATATGTGGTTGTCCCACCTAGCTATCTTAAGATAACATTTTAAAAGTGCACAAGCGGCATACAACAATTGGTTCAAACTTTCTGGTTGCCTTGAAGCTGCCTGTAGCTACTCCAGCTATTTTTTTTGTGGTGAGCCAATGACACATCGGAAATACTATAAGTTGGAAATGTAGCTCACTTTGTATTCAGCAACATATGCCCAAATTATGTTTGTCTTTTTGACTCATGACAACACTGACAAGATTCAGATTTTTTAAGGCATTTTTTTCAAGGGTTTTATTTTGACAGCATTTTATTTATTTATTTTGCACCCAACACAAGAAGGCTCCACCAGTGAAAAATATGTATTTTGATAACTTATTTTGTCTACTGTGGTAATGCTCCCCATTGGGCACACCATGTCATTTCAAGATGGACAATTAGGTAATATTTGGTTGAGATGATAATCAATGAGATTACAAGCTACTGTGTATTCACCCACTTGAAAACACAGCCAAAAGTTTGTTGAATTCCGAATGTGTTATCACTACACTCTTAGAAAAAAGGGTTCCAAAAGGGTTCTTTGGCTGTCCCCACACAAGAATCCTTTTGGGATTCAGGTTGAACCCTTTTGGGTTCCATGTATAACCCTCTGTAGAAAGGGTTAGAAATGGTTCTCCTATGGGGACAGCCGAAAAACCCTTTTAGGTTCTAAATAGCACCTTTTTTGTAAGAGTGTACGCTCTTAACCAAATTTCAATTCAAAAACAATTTCAGATTTTTGGTTTAGTTGTCACCTAAATGTGTTATCATAGCGCTTTTAACCATTTAAAAGAACAACAAAGTTCATATGGGACAATTATGTCAGTTATTTAGTTAATTTATACAACAACTGAATGCGTTATCATATGCTTCATCTAATAGCACAACCAAATGACCTGAATTACGATTGAGATTGCATTAATAGTACATGGTAATCAATCCTGTTCAAGATTCTGCACAGATTACCTGTGACCTTTGCATGCTATCTTGAACATTTTTCACGTTTTCTATATTTTATTTAACCTTTATTAATTCAGGGAAGTCCCATTGAGACAAAAGTATATTTTCCAAGGGAGCCCTGCTTCCCAAAAATGCAGAAAATACAAAGTACACAATAAGGAACCAGTGATATCATACAAATTACAACAATCAAGGCATGAGAAATAAAACAATACAAAAATACAAATGATAAAAAAACATGTACGTACATTTACCAACAGGGTTGGGTATTATTATAATTGTTTTTTATGTAATCCGTTACAGTTACTAGTTACCTGTCCAAAATTATAACGTAACTTTTGGATTCCCCAAACTCAATAACGTCATCTGATTACTTTCAGTTATTTTTGGATACATTTTCCCTTAAGAGGCATTAGAAGAAGACAAAAATGATCAATCTAATGTATTTGGTGTGTCATCATAGTGGTCTCCGACTTGTGGTCAGACTCGCTCACGTGGAACAAACTTAAACATGCACCTTTTTTCTGTTATTGAGGAAAACAGAAAGGTGTCATATTGTTATATATATTTCTAAACATCCTTTCTGAATTTAATATCGAAAAAGTAATCATCTAGTTTTTCAAAAGTATCTGTAATCTCTACAACAATATATGTAACTAATTACATGCCATCAATTACCGCCCAATACCTTAAAATACCCGAAAGGCACTAGTGCCCAATCATGGGGTATTCAGAAATTTGTTCCAAGTACACACATAAAAACTAAAGTCCGTAATTCGGAGGCAACAAGGAATTCCAAGAGCTAGCTATTCCTGTGAGCGAGTAAGGTATTTTGTACTTCTGTAGGTTAGCAGCGATGTGAGGTAACATGTCGTTTTTGAATGACATTAACAAAATGCAATGCAATTAACAAAAGGCAATGTTATGTTCTCCTCATTTTCAGAGACAGCCAGACCACTTTCTGATACAGATTACAGTGATGTGCACAATATCAGTCACCCATAATAAAGCGTAGTGCACTATGGCAAACAGCATCCAATGGTTTTACAGAAGTGGCAGCTGCGTTCATATAGATCACGTCACCATAGTCCAGGGCTGACAAAGTCAACATAATAATAATTTTCTACTAAAATCTATTTCTGTAGAAGTCCAATTTAATTATCCACATCTGTGTTTGCTCATCTACATGTATTTTAAATGACAACTTGTCATCAATCCAAATTGCATGGTATCTATGAGGGGCCTCGGTCAATTTAGGCTCCATTCACTGTGGAGATATAAAAGTCTGTGGAGTCAATAGCTATTTTTCCATTAAAGGGATATTTGGGAATTTTGTCATTGAAGTGCTTTAACTACTTCCCCATAGACATATGAACTCATGAATACCATTTGTATGTGTCTGCATCCAGTATTAAGGAAGTTAGACGTAGTTTCACATGCAAATTCTAACTAGTGTTAGCGCAATGGCTGGAAGTTTATGGAATCTACTTGCATGCTAACACTAGTTAGCAATTGCGCTAACTCTAGTTAGCAACTTCCTTCACTGCACGCAGAGACGTAAAATGGAATCTACGAGTTCATCTGACTCTGTACATAAATGGCTTCATTGCCAAAATCCTAAAGTATCCCTTTAACCTGTTTTTGTAGACATTTAGAAAGTTTGCACATAAAATAGATGTGACAATTGCCTGCTACTTTCAAAGAGGTGGTAAGTGTTCCTGAATGGTCCAGTCCCGACTTAAATCTTCTTTTGAATATTGCTGTCATGAATGATTCCCAACCAATTTTCTGAGCTTGAGCCATTTAGAAAAAAACAATGTATATATTTTGCCCTAAGAGCTGTGCAAAGTTGGTAGAATCTTATTCAAAATGATTCCCAGATGTAATGGCTACCAAAGGTGCTTCCATCAAGTTAATTAATTTAGAAGGCAGCAAAATATGAAGACGTTGCAAGTGGTGTAGACTTCCACTAGCGACTAAATATCAAACATTGGTATTTATTGTTTTCCAGCAGATGCCACTAACATGCAGTGTTTTTAAAGCTCAGACCTGTTTTTCAGCAGAATTTGGTGAAATCCTTCAGAAAGCGCAGGTTAGCGTTTTTTGTCATGGAACTTGTCCTGGAGGCAGCTCTGCAGAGTGATCATTAGCTAGCACAGCCACAAAGTCATAAAATCTGATTTTAACCCTAACCCTAACCTCAACCACCTAACCTTAACCTTAAATTAACACCAAAAAGCAATTTTTTTGTTATAATACATTTTTATATGAAGCAAATTTTGACTTTGCAGCTGGCCTATCTAACGGGGAAATCGCTCAATTCTGTCTCTACGACAAGACTCATGACAATAAATGTCAACTTGCTCAGAAAGCCTAGTTTTCCCATCACTACCGAGCAGGGTTTCAGTTTCCCGGTAGCAGCCTGACCTCTCCCCAGGTAACGGTGGTACAACTGAGCGAGGTCTGTCTTCTGTCTGGTCTCTGTGCTGCTTTCTGAATCACCCAGCACTGAACGATAACTGCTTTTATCCAGGTGGCAGCTTGTTAATCCAAATGCTGTGTTCGGGCTGCCCTTTTTTTACTCCACAAGACAAACACCATTACAAAATGGTTATCAATATCAAGTTCAAGGTCAAATAATGAAAATAGTGAAATGTCAAGCAAAACCATGTGATGAACAAATAAATTAGGCACTTCTAAATATGTAATTAAAAATATGAAAAAAATGTAACAACCAAGCTACGGCTATACTACGGAGTATAGTTTTCCCAAGATTGGCTTTTGCACATTCATAATCGTATGTATGCTTTGGTACTGAAATAAATACAGCAAATTAAGTCATAATATAGGGAAACCACAGGTAGGCGCTATGGGAGATTGATAATGTCCTAACTTAACTTGAGCCTTGACACTGTTGCATTGGTATTTGACAAAATGGGTTTCTGTAGGGGCAGAATCAGAGGTTGAATATTCATTGTGACAATTTGTTTTAGACAAGGTCATAACATTTGCAATAACCAGAGGAATGTTCCATTTAATAAAGTGAATCTATCTAAGAACATGTCTCCATACTGTAGGTCTTCTAAATTGAACATTTTACTATCAGGATCTCATTTGTGTACAGAGACAGAGAATAAAGCGGACTATAGATAGCAGAGAGTTTAAATTCAAGGTCCTCCATCCAACTGTCACCATCTGCCTCCTATTTAACTATTTCATATTAAATCAATGTTAACCCTGCAGTGAAAAAATGTCATTATTTCCCATTCAAAGAAACCAAACCAATTTGATGAGGAGCATTTTGATAAGCATGGCAAGCAAATCAGATCCACTTTTGAAAATTGTCATCTTTCTCATATGTGATTGCTTAAGGACTTATTGCAGTGAAAATTACATTTTGGGGAGCTTAATGTCTGTTCAGGATAGGTACTTTCAAGCAATCTTTCGGAATAATCATATAGCTAATACTGGTAGACGTGCATAGGTAAACATAATGTACAGTATAATAACCTTATTCTTTACCTCAAAACACTGAACAAAAACCTCCTCAAGCTGACTGGACACCTGCTTCGCCTTGCATAATATGACTCAAGGAAGCATTTTTCATGGTGTTCCAAAAATGTATAGAAATCAATATTTAATCAACAGAAAATATTGGACAATGTTCAACAGGCCAAGATACTAAATACATGACATGGGTACTTTCCTTTCAAGTGATGACTCAGCATTTTCAGACTATAAAGTGAGAGTAGATTTATAGTGGTTGGAAAGCGTTTTATATTTTCACTGTCTGTGATAATAGAGCATAAAGCATGATTTATAATTCACAGTATGTACGTTTTGATTTCCTTAAATCTCTTGTAACTAGTATCTAATAAGACACCTTATAAAGAATTAAAAACAAGAACATAACATTTTACACATTCAACATCTGTTACCACAGGTGTGGTCAATGCAGTAATTAATATTCATATTATGTAATGAGGACTGCCTCCCCACTGGGCACAAACTGGTTGAATCAAAATTGTTTCAACACAGTTTGTCAGTGCATTGTGACGTGGAATCTGTGTAAAATATACTGGATGTGCAAAAAGTCATCAACGTGTAATGGTGAAATTTCAACCACAGGATTTTATTTTATTTAACATGGCAACCAATTTTCAACATAGATAAATATTGTTTAAAAAAGTTGGAATTTGTACTTTTGAAACAACGTCAGATGTTTAACATTATATGTACTATCAGAAAAAAACAGGCTGTGCAGCACCTCCTACTGAAAAATGACTATATCTACAGCTCTCCCTTTGGTCTCCCATCCAGGGTTTTAACTATGCCTAGCGCTGCTTAGTTTTGATATTTTTTACTGACTATTACCATTGTGTTAATGTGAGAATGACTGCTGCAAGATCTCCACTTAAAAATGAAATAGATTTACTGCTGCTATCTAAGTCATTCCATAGCGTAGGTGTAACTGTCAGAGCATCATCAATAATGTTATTTTGGCTTACATAACATTTGCAAAGTCATCAACAGCTATTGTTTCAATTCTACCCAGGATTCAACAAAAAATAGGCAATACATATAAGATTTGGGTTTCAAGCTTTGGTTGATTTAAAATGTAATTTACAAGTTAATGATGTATATGTTGGATTCACATCTCCATCTTAACCAACAATCTAGTGAAAGAATAGGAATAAATCAAAACTTTATTTGAACTGCATTTAATATTTGATTTAGTCCTATTCTTTAGATTTTTGGTTGAGAGATTGAGACGTGAATCCAAAATATCTGTTCCTATGGCTAATTTCATAAAATGAGTGTAAAGATATCTGTAAAGGGGGTGTAGAGGTATGCTTATTTGCTCATTTAACTCCTCTTCTTTTTGATCACACGCCATAGGTTGCCCGACTGACTGTCATTAATAGCTTTTTTGATTATCCTTATAGCCTCTTTTGAACCAATTCAGTCTAAATAGCTTCTGGATAATCTCAACTCACGGGTGAGATGGCCCCTTGGTGCAGGATCTGTGGCTTAACCTAACACAATCCAAACAATTATTATGGTTCAAACTCCAAACTGCCCCAGGACCAGTAAATGAGGACAATGCATTTGCTATGTTGCCTCAAACCTTGAAAAGTGTCTATGTACTGTAAACAAACACTTTCTGGAGAAGAAAGGATAACCTTGTTAATGTGACACTTATTTGACACTTATAAGTAAACTGAATTACACAGAAAGATGTGTAAAATAACCCAACACCAGTGTTGCCACTGCACCTAGTGTTACGGTTTTCTTGCGGTGAAGGAGAGTCGGACCAAAATGCAACGTGGTATTCTTGATACATAAAATGTACAATACAAAATAACAAACGTAACGTGAAAACCTATACAGCCTATCTGGGGCAAACAAACACAGAGACAGGAACAATCACCCACGAAACACAAAAGAAGAATATGGCTGCCTAAATATGGTTCCCAATCAGAGACAACGATAACCACCTGCCTCTGATTGAGAACCACTCCAGACAGCCATAGACTATGCTAGAACACCCCACAATCCCAATACCTACGAAAACCCCAAGACAAAACACACCACATAAATAAACCCATGTCACACCCTGGCCTGACCAAAATAATAAAGAAAACACAAAATACTAAGACCAGGGCATGAACGAACCCCCCCCCCCCCCCCCACACCCCCAAGGTGCGGACTCCCGACCGCACAACTAAACCCATAGGGGAGGGTCCGGGTGGGCGTCTGTCCACGGTGGCGGCACGGTCGCGGGACGTGGACCCCACTCTAACAAAGTCTTAGTCCCTTTGCCCCTCGTCCTTAGATAGGCGACCCTCGCCGCCGACCTTGGCCTAGTAGTCCTCACCAAGGGCCCCACTGGACTGAGGGGCAGCTCGGGACTGAGGTAGCTCGGGACTGAGGGGCAGCTCGGGACTGAGGGGCAGCTCGGGACTGAGGGGCAGCTCGGCACTGAGAGGAAGCTCAGGCAGGTAGTTGGTTCTGGCAGATCCTGGCTGGCTGGCAGTTCTGGCAGATCCTGGCTGACTGGCAGTTCTGGAAGATCCTGGCTGACTGGCAGTTCTGGCAGATCCTGGCTGACTGGCAGATCCTGGCTGAATGGCGGATCCTGGCTGAATAGCGGATCCTGGCTGACTGGCAGCCCCATGCTGACTGGCTGCTCTGGCTGCTCCATGCTGACTGGCTGCTCCATGCTGACTGGCGGCTCTGGCTGCTCCATGCTGACTGGTGGCTCTGGCTGCTCCATGCTGACTGGCAGCTCCATGCTGACTGGCTGCTCTGGCTGCTCCATGCTGACTGGCTGCTCTGGCTGCTCCATGCTGACTGGCTGCTCCATGCTGACTGGCTGCTCTGGCTGCTCCATGCTGACTGGCTGCTCTGGCTGCTCCATGCTGACTGCCAGCTCTGGCGGCTCCATGCAGACTGGCAGCTCTGGCGGCTCCATGCAGACTGGCAGCTCTGGCGGCTCCTTGCAGACTGGCAGCTCCTTGCAGACTGGCAGCTCTTTGCAGACTGGCAGCTCCTTGCAGACTGGCAGCTCTAGCTGCTCCATGCAGACTTGCAGCTCTGGCTGCTCCATGCAGACTGGCAGCGCTGAACAGGCGGGAGACTCCGACAGCGCTGGAGAGGAGGAAGGCTCTGACTGCGCTGGAGAGGAGGAAGGCTCTGACTGCGCTGAACAGGCGGGAGACTCCGGCAGCGCTGTAGAGGAGGAAGGCTCTGGCAGCGCTAGATAGGCGGGAGACTCTGGCAGCGCTGGAGAGGAGGAAGGCTCTGGCAGCTCTGGACAGGCGAGGCGCACTGTAGGCCTGATGCGTGGTGCTTGCACTGGTGGTACTGGGCCGAGAACACGCACAGGAAGCCTGGTGCGGGGAGCTGCCACCGGAGGGCTGGTGCGTGGAGGTGGAACTGGATAGACCGGACCGTGCAGGCGCACTGGAGCTCTTGAGCACCGAGCCTGCCCAACCTTACCTGGCTCGATGCCCACTCTAGCCCGGCCAATACGAGGAGCTGGTATGTACCGCACCGCACCACAGCATAACACGGTGCCTGCCCGCACGTAGTTTAACTGGCGCTTCCAGAGATGCAGCCTCTCTCATCACCAATCAATGCCTAGGTTTACCTCCACACCCTACCATGCCCTTGTCTGCTCCTTTTACTCTGTTCCGAATGCACTAGATGTCCAGTTCTTGTGGCCTTTAGTCGTACCATTATCCTACTCCTCCTCTGTTCCTCTGGTGATGTAGAGGTTAACCCAGGCCCTGTGAGTCCCCAGGCGCTCTCATTTGTTGACTTCTGTAACCAGAAAAGCCTTGGGTTCATGCATGTTAACATCAGAAGCCTCCTCCTTAAGTTTGCTTTATTCACTGCTTTAGCACACTCCGCCAACCCTGATGCCCTTGCCATGTCTGAATCCTACAGGAAGGCCAACAAAAATTCTGAAATGTCCATCCCCAAGTACAACATTTTCCGTCATGATAGAACTGCTAAAGGGGGCGGAGTTGCAATCTACTGTAGAGATAACTTGCAAAGTTCTGTCCTACTATCCAGGTCTATGCCCAAACAGTTCGAGCTACTACTTTTAAAAATCCATCTCTCAAGAAATAAGTCTCCCTCTGTTGCCGCTTGTTATAGACCCCCGTCAGCTCCCAGGTGTAACCTGGACACCATATGTGAATTGGTTGCCCCCCATTTATCTTCAGAGTTCGTTCTGTTAGGTGACCTAAACTGGGATATGCTTAACACCAACAATCTAAGCTAGATGCCCTCAATCTCACACAAATTATCAAGG